>NW_012148618.1:5053900-5055861 GCF_000956105.1 Propithecus coquereli
GCAGAAGAATGAAACTAGACCCCTATCTCTGGCCATATGCAAAAATCAACTCAAAATGGATTAAAGACTTAAATGTAAGATCCAAAATTATAAAACTACTAGAAGAAAACATTCGGGAAGCACTTCAGGACATTGGTCTGGACAAAGATTTTATGGATAAGATCTCAAAAACACAAGCAACAAAAGTAAAAATAGACAAATGTGATTATATCAAACTAAAAATATTCTGCACAGCAAAGGAAACAATAAACAGAGTGAAGAGACAAACTGCAGAATGGGAGAAAATATTTGCAAACAATTCATCCAACAAGGGATTAATATTCAGAACAAAGAACTCAAATAACAGCAAAAAAAAAAAAATTATCTGATTAAAAAGTAGGCAAATGATCTGAATAAACATTTCTCAAAAGAAGACATACAAATAGAAAACAAATATGTGAAAAAATGCTGAACATCACTAATCATCAGAGAAATGCAAATCAAAACCGCAATGTGATATCACCTCATCCCAGGTAGGATGGCTATTACCAAAATAAAAAAAAAGTAACAAATGCTGGCAAGCATGCAGAATAAAGGGAACTCATACACTGTTGGTGGGAATGTAAATTAGTACAGCCATTATGGAAAACAGTATAGAAGTTCCTCAAAAAACTAAAAATAGAACTTAACATATGATCCAGCAATCCCACTACTAAGTATTTACCCAAAGGAAAAGAAATCAGTATGTGTGTGTGTGTGTGTGTGTGTGTGTATAAAATGAATCAATATGTTGAAGAGATAGCTACCCTCTCATGTTTACTCCAGCATTATTCATAATAGCTGGATCAACCTAAGTGCCCATCAACCTAAGTGCCCATATGGAATCAACCTAAGTGCCCATCAACTGATGAATGGATAAAGAAAATGTGGTATATATAAACACTGGAATGGAATACTATTCAGCTATAAAAAAGAATGAATTACTGTCACTTGTGGCAACATGGATGAGCCTGGAGGACATTATGTTAAGTAAATAAGCCAGGCATAGAAAGATAAACACTGCACGTTCTCACTTATATGTGGAAGCTAAAGATGTTGATTTCATAGAAGTAGAGAGTAGAATAGTGGTTACCAGAGGCTGGGAAGGGTGGGGTAGTGGGCATTATAGGGAGAGGTTAGTTAACAGACACAAAATTACAGCCATATAGGAGAAATAAGTTTTACTGTTCTATAGCACTATAGGGTGACTATAATTAATAATTCATTGTGCATTTTCAAATAGCAATGAAAATAAATTTTGAGTGTCCTCAACACAAATATGATGTTTAAGGTGATAGAGATACTAATTACTCTGATCTGATCATTATACATTGTACACATGTACCAAAATATCATACTGTGCCCCATAAATATGTACAATTATTATGTGTCAATTAAACAAAGACATAAAGAAGGCTAAACAAGCAGAAAGACAAGTTAGAAGGTTGTTACTGTAAACTGGGTGGGAAGGAACAATGGCCTGAATTAAAGGACTGGCAGTAGGGATGGAGATAAGGGAACGGATTTTAAAAATCTTGAAAAGTTAAGAGAGATAAAGTCTGGTGATTACTTGTATGTGGAAGAAGATAGAGAAGGAGTGGAAGATGACCAGATTTCCACCGGATGGGACAGAGTGCAAAAGGGATAGGACTCAGTAAGAATGAGCCATGGTGAGTAGCAGAAGGACCATGCAGACGGCAATGATACTTGGCAAATCACCCACTGGACCCTCTCATGTGAGCCAATGGAAAGGTGATGGGATGTGGAGAACTTTCTGTGATAATGTATGGGTATCCCTGCAGATGTCAGCAGAGGTAGGCTCATCTGAGAGGAGAGGAAGAATCCGGGTGACTGATGTGTATTCTCCACAGAAAGAGAAGTCCTAGAGGCTGGGAAACTAGGGTGAGCTGGGCAACCTCACTTCCCCTTCCTATGTCCGTCAC
>NW_012148618.1:5057156-5059019 GCF_000956105.1 Propithecus coquereli
AAATGGAAAAACATTACATGCTCATGGATTGGAAGAATCAATATTGTTAATCATCAGGGAAATGCAAATTAAAACCACAATGAAATACCACATTACCCATCTCAGAATGGCCATTACTAAAAAGTCAAAAATTAATAGATGTTGGCTTGGATGCAGTTATAAGGGAATGCTTATATACTGTTGGTGGGAATATAAACTAGTATAATCTCTATAGAAAACAATCTGGAGAATTCTCAAAGAACTAAAAGTGGATCTACCATTCAATCCAGCAATATCACCACTGGATATCTACCCAAAGGAAAAGAAGTCATTATATCAAAAAGATACCTGCACCCAAATGTTTACTGCAGCACAATTCACAACTGCAAAGATATGGAATCAACCTAAGTGCCCATCAACTGATGAGAGGATAGCAGCATACATATACTATGGAGTACTACTCAGTCATAAAAAGGAATGAAATAATGTCATTTCCAGCAACTTAGATGGAAATGGAGATCATTATGCTAAGTGAAGTATTCTCAGGAATGGAAAAACAAATTCCACATGTTCTCACTTATAAGTGGGAGCTAAATGATGGGTATATATTGTCATAAAGTGGCATAATGGGCATTGGAAACTATGAAGGAGGAGGGTGGAAAAGGAGTGAGGGATAAACATTTTCCTGTTGGGTACAAGATACACTATTCTGGTGTCAGATACATGGAAAGCCCTGACTTCAGCATTATACAATTCATCCGTGCAACAAAAAATACTGTACCCTACATACATATATACATAAATTGAGAGGTTTGGTATATAAAGTCCTGCAAGAACCCTCCCAGGGATGTTGTGATTAGAAAAGTTTGGATGAAAGGATGAAGAGGATTTATTCTTATTTGGGCAGAAGGAGTTCCTGCTCATAGTTAAGAACTCAAATTTTTGTTTAATGAATAATCAAGATTGAAGAATTATTCTTTCCAGTTTGTATGTTGTATGTGTGTGTTCTTCCCTTCTGTTTAAAATTACATTAATTGAAGCAGCATTTCAAGTCATGGCCTTTACAGAAGCTCTGTCCTTGCTTCCTTTTGCTTTCTCACCCAACTCCTCAAAGAAAAAGGTCGAGGACATGATGGTCTCATGAATGGGGAAGGGGAGTGAGCAAAGGAAGGAGAAAGTAGTGTATAACTTCTTCTTACTGATCTTTCTGTCTATACCTCCCACCCCATTCCCAGAATTGAGCAGTTAGATGAATGCTATTAACAGGTATTGTACTCTTATATGCCGACAGGTCTACCTAGACTCAGCCCAACTGCCACGTGGGTATGCCTGCAAGGCGAAGTAATTCCTAAGGTCAATCACCTGGGACAAAAGAGGGACTGTGAGAACAGAGGCCAGAATTAAGGAAGCACAGCTGTGCTGGAAGAAGTGACTCTCACGTTCTTGGATCCAGTTATGGAAAGTCAAGATAGCCGTTGGGGTGTTCTTGGGCAATAGATGTTACAGAAGCACCCAACTGGAGACAGGTCTGAAGGTAGGAAGCAAGGCACTTGGGCAGATCATGCTCTCCTCCGGATTCCATGTAAACAGGGACAGCAGCAGTGAGCATGTTAGTTATGTAAGAATCAGAACATTTAAGCCAGAATGTTGGAATATCTTGGACCTTCCATCTTCATTTTTTCTTGGGTTATTCCTCAGCGTTTAACAACTTTTTTTTTTCTTTTTCTTTTATTTCAGCATATTATGGGGGTACAGATGTTTAGGTTACGTATGTTGCCCTTGGTCCCCCCCCAAGTCCGTGTTTCAAATATGTCCATCTTTCGGGTGGTGCGCATTGCACTCCTTGTGTATACAAATACCCGTCCCCTCCTCCCTCCTCCCTCC
>NW_012148618.1:5059939-5062229 GCF_000956105.1 Propithecus coquereli
GAGGTGAGAGGTGGGGGTCTAGTTTCAGTCTTCTGCATGTAGCTATCCAGTTTTCCCAGCACCATTTATTGAAAAGAGATTCTTTCCCCCAGTGTATGTTTTTGTCAGCTTTGTCAAAGATTAGATTACCATATGCAGATGGTTTCATCTCTGGATTCTCAGTCCTGTTTTTTAAAGTTCTAGTGTGTTTGGTTGGATTACAATAAATTGAGGAAAGAATTTTTGGTCTACAGGTGAGTCAAAACATTGAAGGAAGCAAGGTGCCTGCTTCCCTGAGGCCAACAGAGTGGCAATCAAACAGGAGAATCATCGGATAGAACAGGGGGCAAAGCCGGGGTTACTTTACTGGTCAGTCCTCATCGTACTCAGGTATGATCCTTGTATTTAATAACTTCTCAATTTTATTAATAAGGACAGTATCTCAATTGTGCCCTTTATGCTCTATCCATGCTGCTTGAGACTGCCTAGTCCAGGAATAATTATGGCTGGTGTTCATCGTCATGGCTCTAGATTTCAAATTGTGTGGATAAAGGGAATCTATTTCTCCAGGGACACCATGTCTGTTGGTAACAGGCAGAGGTGAACTTGGTCCCCAGTGGCCTGGCTTTTATATGCATTGTGTTTATGCCATTTCACCACACTGCTTCAAACAGGACTGATTACTATCTCCCTGTGATGGCTCCGTATAGTCCTCCTCATACATGGATGAGAAGATTTCTCAAGCTCTCCTGGGAAGAAAGTCATTCTCTTCTCTAGAAAAAGTGCCAGGTCATCCAGGCCCCTCTGGGCACAGTGGGATGGGATGGGATTAGACCAACTTTTCATGGAATAGGAGCAGGATAGGTGGAGATAGGCTGTGTAGTTTGTATTTCAGGAGATTTGAATAATTTACAGACATTATCTCATCCACCTACAGCATGAGCTCATTTACAAACTTCCAATCAATTATTGATAATACATAATTATTTGTATTGTGTTTATACTTCAAAGGCAGAGCCAGTCATTAACCGAATTAACACCCACACTACATCTCAACCACATTTTATTTAAGTATTTATTTATGCAGTTAAGTGTTTTTGAAACGTACCTTTGTCACCTCTGGAAAGTTGTTGATAGTTTATAATGAAGAAAGTTATACAATGAATGGTTAAATCTGAAGCTCTGGATCTCTACAAAAATAGTTGGTGGTTTTACAACCATATTAGAGGTAGGTCAACTGAGATACACAGGAAATAGGTAAAACTTATATGAGCAAGTGGAGAAAACATAGACTCCATACATACATTTAGGATGCATCTATGTACCTACCTATATAATTGTGACAGGCACTGCACTAAATGCTTTCTAAATATTATCTTAATTAACCCTTACCTCAGCCATTTTAGGGATGAGATTATAGCCATTTTTCAGATGAGAAAAAAATACTCAGAAAGGCTGAAACACTTCCCCATAATCACACTGCTGGGAAGAACATATAAACCCTAAATTTCAGACTCGACTCTTTCTGACTCATACCACATCAATATCCCAGAAGAAAGGGTTTCCATCCCTATCCTAAGGTTGCAGAATGCTAATCCCACCAGGCTACCTCCTCCCTCCCAATTCCTATACCTTAGGCAAAATTAAAGACTTCATGTTAGGTTCTTGACTATCTCAAAAGAGTTTTCTATTTTGGAATGGCCACTGGGAATGTAAAGACCATGAACTGAAGTTACTGGGACTGTCAGGGCTCAAGAGCTTGTAAAATCTATATTCATGGCAAGTGAGATCATTTCCATTTTATGTAGTTCTAAAATCTGAGACCAATTCACAATGCAAGCTTTCTCTTCCAGAAGGCAATCTAACTTTGGGCACGATGCGGCAAGTTTCAACCATGAACACACATGTGTAGATTTTAAACATGTGCATATCCAGATTTTATACATTTTGAAGGAAAAGACTTTGCCTGTTTGTGTTAAAAGTTGTTGTCATTGGAATAAGGTTAAAATGTATGAAACCTTGCTTAAATTAAAAAAAATTGTTATGGTAAAGGATAGAGAGTCTTTCTGAAAATACATATAAACTATTCACAATAGTTGAGCTCTAATTTTTCTTGGACACTGCTAACAAAAGCCATTATATGTAAATAGTAAGGTTTACAAAATTTAAACTTATAGCTGGAAATAATTATTTTGGGGGAGGAGAAGAGGAAGATGTCAATATCTTTTAAAAGAATGAAGTAAAGAAGACCCTTTCTGATGTCTGAGGAATAAACCACAGAAATGCGATGCTTTCAGCATAAAGACAGTCT
>NW_012148618.1:5063319-5066006 GCF_000956105.1 Propithecus coquereli
TCCTAGATGATTATGAAGCAGGAGGTCTTTGACCCCTGTATGAGAGACACTGCAGAACAACTAGAACAAACAAGCAAATTCAGGCCCCTGACAGTAAGTGATTCTCACTCTATATCCATCTTTAAAGAGTTCAATTCTTCAAAATTAAAAAGTCCTTTCAAATGAATAACCCAATCATTGGAGGTATACGTGATTGTTGTGTTCATGATTTTGCTTAATATGGTCCCAACCAAAAGTAATGCTGAGGTGTTCTGGACACCTACATTGCGCCAAGCATCAGTTGTTTCTGATGGTGAGTTAGGAAGAATGTTACTGAGAACCTGGAGAAAACTAATGCTGCAAAGCTTGTGTTCTTTGAAGTAAGAAAGAGGGGGCAGCCAAAGAATCAGAGACAAAACACTGGACAGCTGGCTTGCAAAACTGCCTGCTGGGAAAAAGCATAAGTGACAGGTTGGATGGCTGATTTAGTTCTCGATTGAGCCAAATTTCCCTCTCTGCCTGGCAGCACATGGTCGGCATGTTAAATGACTAAGGTAGATAGGTGGAAACTTGGAATGCTTGCACCTGGAAAAACAAGCCGTGTTGATGAGCAGCAACTAACACCTACTGCTGATGGACAGAGATACTTGAAGCACCGACTCTTTATACGGTCATAAAAATACACGACCCTAAATAAAACCATGACTTAATCAGTAGCACACGTACTACAACAAGCTCTGTGGACACTTCATAAGCACCTAAAATCCCTGGAATTCTAGATTTCATTGGGCACTATGATAAGAAACGGTGAAGGTGTTATTCTAAAGAGCTTGCATATCAGAAAACTAGCAGATCAGGACAGAGGAAAGACAGGATGTCCGATAGGAGACAAAGCAATCACAGTGTCCCATGAATAAGCAGGGCTGTAACCATTAGCTGGGGTAGGAAGGCAGGGGGTACAGGATGGTGGAGTTAAAATAAGGTAAGACTGGCAGAGACATGGAGGGATGGGGTGAATGCTGAGGGGAGAGGGGAAGTCTAGTCTCAGGCTAACGTTTATGTTTTCCCCTTGAGCTTGGTTTATTTTCGTTTTGGTGGGAGGAACACAGACCAGCATTGCATATCCCACATATTCCTCTGCTATTCTACTTACCCCCTCCTCCCTTTGGAGTGATGATGTGGTTGTTGTTATAGAATTGAGAAACCATGGCGAGGCTGTTCTCTATTAAAAAGGCAGTGGTATCTGGCAGCTGCAGGGTAAAAGAATTTGTGTCTCTTGGCCTTTTCATTGCATAACAGGAAGGGGAAGATTGAGAAAATTGTGAAGCACCCACGAGAGCCGAGGAAATGCCAAGCTGGAACTGAAGACTGATGGACAGAACAGAGCACTGAGTGCCCAGAGGCAGGGCTGTCCCCTTAGCTGCAATTGTCATCAGCATCATTCATCCCTTTGGGAGCACCCCAAGTACGCTTGGGGTTCTGCCTTGACTGCAGTCTTTGAGGCTGATGGACTCAGGATCAGAAGTGGACACAAAGTTCAGGGGAATGAAGGGCAAGGACAACAGCTTGGCTTCCAAATGTTTTGAATTTTTTTTCCAGTGCCTTCTTCCCACTCTCAGACTGATTCCAAATTCCAATGTGGACATGCAGTTTTTATTTTTTACTTTCTACATGGCATTTTTTTGCTTTGAGAGACATAAGCAAATCGCTAGAGACTAGTTCTGGATTTTAAAAAAACTGGCAGGAGTACATGAACAGATATCATAAAATTTGCAGTTTTAGAAAGCCTTTGTGGAAATAAATAAGTTATAAATATTTTTCTCCAAAATGAAAAAAGTCCTCTTATCTCTCCATTGAGAACTAGACCCCATCTCCTCCTCATGCTGCCTTATAAGGTCTGAGCTAAACTACCACCACCAGATGTTTACATTTGCAAGGATTAGTACTACACATCCCCACTGCAAGAGGGCATGTGCCACTCATCACAGACATTTTAAAATATATACATTGAGCAGGGATTTAGCACTGCTTGTCAGTGGCTGCAGGAGTTAAAAATGGTCACTTAGTTATCAGCACTGCTTTAGTACACTGGCAATAGAACTATCATCTCCTTGAGCTGTATCTTCTTCAATCATGTCATCCTTACCAGGAAGAGTTGTAAGTGGAGAGGACAGGTAAAATCAAAATGCTCATTGAACTGTGGAGATATGTCGAGTCTCATTCTCCCCAAATCTTCCCCAGTTGAAGTCACAGATACCTTTCACCTAGGGCATGAGCTAGCTCTGATAAACACAAGGAAACCATTAGGAGACTCAGTTTCTCCTACTTGAACCTAATCTATCACTCAGTATCTTGCAGGATTGGCCAGGAAATACCATGTCAAATGCTGCCTCTGCCCAACCATCCAAGTTCCCATGACTGGGCTTTCACCTTGAGCTCCCTTCCTCAGCTCTGCTAAGTCACTAACTGAGGTTCCCATTAACAAAGAGGATAGGGAAGGGGTATTGCATGATGGATAATGGCATTTGTCTTTCCCTTCTGGATAACCAGGAGTTATGTCCAATATACAATGGTTGAGTTAACTTGGCAGCACCGGAGGGCATGAACACACTGATAGAAACTGATGGAGCAACGCCACACCTCAAAAAGGAAAGTCCTTGTCCACGGCGACCTGAGCAAAGTGTGTCAGACCCCATGAAGATAAATGC
>NW_012148618.1:5070031-5072331 GCF_000956105.1 Propithecus coquereli
CACCTTGATTTCCCACTTCTGGCCTCCAGAACTGTAAGAGAATAAATTTCTGTTGTTTTAAGCCACAAGTTTGTGGCAATTTATTACAGTAGCCCCAGGAAACCAATGCACACATGAATACTGCATCTTGGGTTATGGCCTCCCAGTTATTTTGCTTCCTCTATACCAATGATCTCCACTGTACTGCAGCCACTTTCTCATGGTCATACACCTGGGGCCTGTTTGTACCCAACTGCTCTGCTCTGAAACCTCTGAGAAACACCCCTGTCCAACCATCCACTCATCTTCCAACTTGCTTGCTTTCTCATTCAACTACTTTCCTTACTATTTATATACCTTACACATTTTCATTCCCGTCTCTGATTCTCTCATTCAGCTTAAATTGCAAGATTCCACGGTCCAATCTCCTACACTCTCTTGCCCCTCTGTTGTTTATCACACTTGCCTGGCAACACTTTGACCCTGGCTGAGTTAAACTGTCCCCTTTCTTCATGCCTGTACTGGGACAGCTGAGGGCCACTGCAGAAAATGACACCACCCAGAAAACTGGTAACACTAAAAATTCATGGTCGCCAACCTCAAACAGACATCAATCCTGGGCCCTCACACTGCTTAGCAATTCTATTAATACTACTCTTCTCTAAGCAGCACATTCTCCAAAACTTTCTGCATAAAACCTACATATCCACTCCCATCCTTGACTTTTCCCTCCCTATTCAATAGAATATGAGTTCCTCCATTACTGGAGGGTCAGCTCCTCACCTCTGTTCTTAACACCAGCCCTTTCTGACACATGAGCAATTCTGCACACTAAACCACCTCTTTCCTCTCCTGTATCTCCTTCCTTTTCTTCTCCAATTAAACCTTCCAATCAGTGTTTAAATATGCCGAAGTCATTCTTGAGACCCTATCTAGCTATCACTTTCTCTCTTTCATAGATGGCTGAACTGGTTGCCTTATTTTCCTATTTTCCATTGACTCCTCAGATCCTGTAAATTGACTCCTGCCCTCATCACATGCCATCAAAAGAGCTATTACCAAGATTGCCATTGGCTTCCGTGTCGCCACATCTAATGGAAACATACCATCCTCACACTACTTGACCTCCAAGTAGGATTCTACCCTACTGACTGTCCCCCTTCTGGGCACTCTTAATTTCCATTGCTTCTCCGACACCACCATGTCTTTTTTTCCTCTTATCTTTCAGTATATTCCTTCTTATTCTCTGTGGTGTGTTTCTCTTCCTCCACTCATTTTTAAATATTGACATTTCCCAGACCCTTCTCTCTTTTCTTCTTAATCCACATTTTTATACTCACTCTCACAGCTTCATTTAACTACCCTTAAACCAATAATCCCTAAATATTATCACCATCCCAATCTCTCTTCTGAATTCTTGAACCATATATCCAGATGCCTATCAAAATTTCCTCTTGGATGTCTTATAGGCCTTTAAAATTCAAAATGTCTAAAATTCAGCTCATAAACTCTATCACCACCCTCTGCCCTAATTTATTCTTTTTTCAGTATATCTTATTTCACTAAATGATATGCCAACCTGTAGGCAGGTAAAATCTGTAACTCTAGCATTATTCTTGATTCCTCCTGCCTTGATCCTTTTACCACTCTATGAATTCCATCAACCATACCTGAATTCAATTTATTTCCAGTCTACTCACCTCCTGTTCACATGAGGAATCTATAAAATTTCCACAAGTCTATGTTTTCCTCCAACAATAAGTCTTTATTCATGTTCAACTCTCATCCTTGCTACTTTAAAATCTATGCCCCCATCTCCTCTCTTTTCTTTTGCATATGCCCTACTAATAATGCCATCTATTAGTTTTCTGTATCTTTTGCAACCATATCTCTCCTTTTCTAGAGCCTCTTTCCTTTCTGCCTGGAAACATGCTTGTGTCTCTCATCATGGAAACTTTTTCTTTATAACTGAGATTCTGCTTCAACACTTCAACAATCATTTTCTCTTCTTCCTTTTAATACTCAACTTCTTCAAAGAGCCATGAACACTCACTGATGAGGTTCTGGTTCAGGTAACGGTGGAGAAGCTTACAGCGAAGTAATCCTCCTGCCAATAACAACTGCAAATTTTGGATAAATATTTTTAAAGTAATTTTTGCAGGTGCTGGGGAGCAACCTAAAGCTGAAGGGAATATGACTCTGTAGAGATGAGAAGTCAACTGGTTGATATTTACACTTAGTTAAATTTTTCCCTGAGGGTACTTTCCTGTTCATAGGATCCATGGGGTATAGATATCAAGCAAAAAGCTGCTATGGCATCA
>NW_012148618.1:5072381-5075747 GCF_000956105.1 Propithecus coquereli
GGCTTCTTAAAGAGATGAGGTCTTGCTATGCTGCCCAGGCTGAGTGCAGTGGCCATTCACAGGCACGATCATAGTGCACTACAGACGTGAACTCCCGGACTCAAGCAGTGCCCCCACCTCATCCTCCCGAGAAGCTGGGACTACAGGTGCACACCACCACATTCGGCCACAGTGCTCGCTTTTCAACTTAGAAAGTGACCAGAGGAAGTTGTGGAAATTTTTTCATGAACACCAAAAAGTCCTTGCTTTTTGATGGCTACTTTTTCTTGGCTATGTTTTTCATAAAAAGGTAATAATCTTTAGCTGTTTACTAGAGGTTTTACTGAAGGATAATATTAAGCCCTTTTTAATATTCACTCACTCTCACAGCTTGTATTAAATTCTAAAAACCTCTCTTCATCTTTAGGTAAAAGAAATGAAATTGCTTGAACCTAGATGCCACAGCTTATTAGGGTAATAATTTAACTTTCAAGTCTGAAGTGACTGCTCTCGGGATTGAAGAGGTGGGGTAGCGATCCATTATTCCACCCTCTGTGCTGAGAGGCAGTAGTGCACCTAAATCACCCCAAAGAGATGATATTCTGTTCTATTTTGAATTAGAAATATCTTGGAATGTATAGTGAAGTGCTAATGTAGGGCTTATGGCAAAAACCTCTGATAAAAGTGCTCTAAGAAGAAACGGATCATTAGGTCAAGGGTTTCTTAATTTTGTCAACCACTTGGTAGCTGAAACACAGCTGTTTGAGAGAGGCTTGCAAAGAGCTTGCCTGTACCAATTGTTCTCATCCTCTACAGGCTTTGGATAAAGCTCAGTTGAGTTTAAGTGAAATGGAAGAAAAATGATTTGACAATATTCTTATGGAAAAAGTAGCAAACTCCCGGAATGACCGAATTAAAAACACTTTGCAATCATTCTGCGAAATAATTTAGATGAAGAAAAACAAATTAATTCTTCATAGTGTTTTTAATTATTTAAAATCACGTATTTACTACATGTCAGGAAGTTAAGAATAAACAGATTATTGTTTGAAAATGATTCACAAATGTTTCAGCTCATATAGTTTGTTCAGGTCATTATTTAAAGAGGGTGAAACTTTAAAGAATGAATGGGCATACTATCGAAAAGAAAGAAAACTGTCAACTTAAATGTCTGAAAATCTTAACTTCTAAAATAATTTTAAACATTTCTTTTACAAAATGCTCTTCCTGTGACAGGTGGCCAAACTCAGTCCTGAGAGGTAATCTTGCGTAACATTTTACAGCAAGTTAGACGGAGAGCAAAGCCAGACCTCTTGAATCACTACCTAGTTTTCTCTGTAAACAATAGTATGATTTGTGAATTATGACCATGCGCATAACTTCAGAAGATCACACAAAGGGGCCATAACCATGACTTAAGTCTTATCCCCAGGTTTTAAAATACCTATGAAGAATAAAGATGATACATATAATATGGCTTGGGCTCTTAAGAATCAAGTTCTAACACAAGTGCATGCATCATTTTTCTTCCGTGTAAAAGCAACTACTGGAAAAGATATGTTCTTCTAATCACAGGTAAAAAAAGGGCAAGACTCTATGATCTAATTAGTAAGTTCAGGAGTTGGTGGAGGAAGAAAAAATACTGCTAATCGAGACCAAAATAGCAGCTATTAGGTCTAAAGAGCAAAGTACTAAGTGCTACAGAGGTGCCAATGTATGAATAATACCTACTCATAATTCACCTGGGGCCATTTGCCTGCTGTGAACAAGTAAATGACAAATGAACAGCAGAGCCACGGTGCTACTTTACACACTGAATAAATTCTGTGCGAAGATCCCCACCACTAAGTTGCAGATTGCCTTTAAATAAAAAGAGGGGGCTGGTATTGCCTCAAGCAGATAAGTTATCAAAACAGTATTAATAACTCAAGTAGGAAGGAGGACAATACAGATGAGGAGAGATCTCAGAGGTAAAAGGTTGGATTTTTTTTCTTTTTGACTACAGATCCAGGAAATGACAAATGCATTAATAAACTCAGCATGAGGTGCACTTGACTTCTATGCTATTTCTTTGGATATCTGTTTCCCTTCTCCATTTCCTGACTGTTACAAATAACAAAGCATGAGGCTCAATGTGGTTGTAGAAATGGAAGGAAAACTTTCTGAAAGAAAACAGTTTCACATTTTTTTCACAATCTGAGCGTAGTTAGGATTTTATCCCAACCCTTCAATTTGAAGTCACATACGGATCAATATGAAATGAGCCTTTTTGTCCTGCCTGCCTGTGATAATGAGAGTCCCTGGCCCACTCTGAACAATAATCCAATGTCGAGTAGCTGCTCAATGCAGAGCGCCCACCCTGGTCCCCTAGGACCTCACCGCAGGGCCAGCTCACCCAAGCAGACAGGACCACACCAAACACTCCCAGCTACCTCTGTTCACCCCACATGTTGGACAGCAAGGCTTGAACTCGCAAACAGAAACTCTGGCAGCTAAGAGAAAAAGAAGGTCTGGGTCTTACAGAGTGACTGCTCAGCCTCCATCTCCCGCATGCCACGACATGCCCACCATCCTCCAGAAGGCTGCAGGACTAAACCCATGAAGACCAGGGCCCTAGTTTTCTTTAGACAATTGCCACTGCCTAAATCCTCTGCCGTATCATTTTTCCGCTTCTGTATTCTCATTTCCTCAATGTTCTCACCTTCCAATCCCCTGACCCAGCCTCTTGCCTTTTCCAAACCTGCTGGAACACCTAGTCTATGACCAACATGCTTCATCACCTGCCCCCAGCTTCCCCCTGAGCACCACCTCGCACTCCCAGCTCCTCCCAAAAAACCCTGCTTCCCCTGGGATGCTTATTCTCTCTGAGTTGCTTTACCAGGTGGGGTCTGTGCCCTTCTGCCCAGCACTGTTTTCAGACCGTTACCCTTTCACAAATTGTTAACACCTTCTCTTTTAAGCTTCTCGCACCCGGCAATACCAGCCTCCACTCCCCTCCTCTTTGCTGTCTGTACACTTCTTTGACCTTTTTTTCCTTCACTGAAATCTCTGTTCCCTCTTCATTTCTGCTCCTGGTGCTTTGAACATTCACATCGCTATGGGTTTGTGCCCTTCCAAAAGATATGTTGAATTCTTAACCCTGGGTACCAGTGAATACTGACCTTATTTAGAAATAGGGTCTTTGCAGATGTAATCAATTTAAGATGAAATCATTAGGGTGGGCCCTCATCCAACATAACTGATGTCCTTTCTAAGAAGAGCAAAGGGCTATGTAAAGGAAGAGACACACGCAGAGTAAAAGGCTGTGTAAAGATAGAGGCAGAGATTGGAGTTAGGTTTCCACAAACCAAGGAATGCCTGGGGCTACCAGAAACTGAAACAGGCAAG
>NW_012148618.1:5079257-5080910 GCF_000956105.1 Propithecus coquereli
CTGCCCAACATGAGAAAAAGACTTAATATATACAGAGAAACAATGATAAGAATGATAGTTAACTTTTCATCAGAAACAATGGAGGCCAAGAGACAATAAAATGTCATTTGCCACATTGAGAGGCTGAGGTAGAGGTTTGCTTGAAGCCAGGAGCTTGAGACCGGCCTGGGCAACATAGTAAGACTCTGTCTGCATAAAAACTTAAAAAATGAGCTGAGCATGGTGGTATGTACCTGTAGTCTCAGCTACCTAAAAGGATCACTTGAGCCCAGGAGTATGAGGTTGCAGTGAGCTATGTTGACACCATTGCACTTCACCTAGGCAACAGAGTGAGACTCTATTGGGGAAAAAAAAAAGCCATTGCAAAGTACTAAAACAGGAAAAAAAGTCAAACCAAGATTTTATATCCAGAGAAAACACCCTTCAAAAATAGAGACAAGGAGGAGCCAAGATGGTGGACGAGAAAAGCCACGAGTCAGAATGTCTCTGCAAAAAAGACAAAATTTAGAAGAAAGAGAAAAAAATAAGCTAGCAGAGAAACATAGATCGGGTGAGGGTCGGAAGGAAGGGTGCCTGAAACTACAGGAGACTCCACGGGAAGACATTGCAGAGGAGAACTGGAAGGAGAAACGTCCTGAGAGGCTTGGAGACCAGGGACAAGGGTAGGTGGCGCGGTTAACTTCCCCCTCCCTTGCATCTTGGACTGCTGGTGGGCTCCTGAGCGGCTGGAGAGACCTGCTGACACCAGCCCAGAGACGGCTGCCGCCAGTGAGCAGTGGCCTCTTGAGGACTCAGCGCCGCTCCCAGCCCCGTTGGGGCACCTCCCTGGGTGCAGACCCGAGCCTATCGGCAGACGCCATAATGCTCCATTCTCTCCTTCCCCCTTCCTACCCGTGGGTGCCCAGAGAGACAATTTAGCCATCACACAGAGGCATCTCCAAGGAACGGGACCTTTTCTTTTGGGGCCCTACAGCAAACTGAGGGGTACTCAGACTGCGAGTTCCCTACCCGCCAGCCCTCCCAGGTACTACTTGCCTGGAGACTCCAGGAGAGCAGGGCAAATCCTGAGGTGGAGTGAAATCGATCCAGCTTGGGCACCCTGTAGGTGATTCAAGATGAGCACCCCTCCCCCTGGCAGGGTCAGGGATTGATCTCCAGGGTCCAGGGGACAAGCCTGTGGACCAGACCCCGTACACCCAGGTCAGGATTGCACTGCCCCGGGGCACAGGAGAGAGATCTGTGAAAGAGCCTACTGAGGAGTGTGTGCCTTCAGGGGCAGATCAGCATGCCAGAGCGGCAACCCTCCTCCCAAAAGAGGCTGTGCACCCAGCTCAGGCTATGATCCTGGGTAGGGAACCTCCCGGCCCACATCACAGCCAGGGCCGATCCATCGGCCTGAGGTCCCGCTCGCTGGCAGAGGCCTGGGAGAGGACACAGAGAGGGGGAGATTGGACGGGAGCGAGACCTGCTCCAGAGTGAGGGTCTTGGACAGCCCCACCCCCCCAAGCCCAGACTTTCAGCTCAGTGGAGCCTTTTCAGCCCCTCCCTCCCAGCAGCTTTGCACAGAAACAAAGAGTAGACCTTTGACCCTGCTAACAGCAGTTGTGGAGCCTGAGGGCAGGCTTACCCAACCCAGCCCCACTCAGACTCACT
>NW_012148618.1:5080960-5081453 GCF_000956105.1 Propithecus coquereli
CCCTAAAATTTTTTGCTAACTCATGAGCTGTACAGGGAAACATTCCAAGTGTCCAATGGAAAGCAATAGCTGGAATGCTAAAAATGAGCAACGATTTTAGCAGCTATCTAGTTCTGGAGTGTCAAAATTGGGTGTTCAAGTCTTGTTATTTAAAGGGGTTTAGGAAATACTGTAGGGTTTTCATTAAAACCCAGAAAGGCTACATCGTGAGACCAAGGACTATACCCTAGAACTAAATGCAAAACCAATAAAGACGAAGCCCACATAAAAACAAAGAGATCCACCAGCAATTTAACTACCTGCTAGAACAAAATACAATACACTCTGGGGGAAGATAATAGAAACCAGAGTAATCATAAAATATCATCTACAATGTTTAGTATACAATAAAAATTTACTAGATATTCAAAGAAATAGAAAAATGTGACTCATAATCAAGAGAAAAATGAGTCATTAGAAGTGGACCTATAGAAAATCCAGATGTTGGATTAGT
>NW_012148618.1:5083390-5083801 GCF_000956105.1 Propithecus coquereli
CCCTAAAATTTTTTGCTAACTCATGAGCTGTACAGGGAAACATTCCAAGTGTCCAATGGAAAGCAATAGCTGGAATGCTAAAAATGAGCAACGATCTTAGCAGCTATCTAGTTCTGGAGTGTCAAAATTGGGTGTTTAAGTTTTGTTATTTAAAGGAGTTTAGGAAATACTGTAGGGTTTTCATTAAAACCCAGAAAGGCTACATTGTGAGACCAAGGACTACACCCTAGAACTAAATGCAAAACCAATAAAGACCAAGCCCACATAAAAACAAAGAGATCCACCAGCAATTTAACTACCTGCTAGAACAAAATACAATACTCTCTGGGGGAAGATAATAGAAACCAGAGTAATCATAAAATATCATCTACAATGTTTAGTATACAATAAAAATTTACTAGATATTCAAAG
>NW_012148618.1:5084238-5084572 GCF_000956105.1 Propithecus coquereli
ACAAGAAGACATAACAATTCTAAATATGTATGCACCCAACTTAGGTGCACCCAGATTCATAAAGCAAACTTTACTTGATCTAAACAAATTGATAGACAGCAACACCATAATAGTTGGAGACTTCAACACACCACTGACAGGACAGGACAGATCCTCCAAACAGAAAGTTAACAAAGAAATAATGGACTTAAACAAAACTCTAGAACAAATGGGCTTGACTGACATTTACAGGACATTCTACCCCAAAACCACTGAATACACGTTTTTCTCATCAGCTCATAGGACATTCTCTAAGATTGATCATATTCTAGGACACAAAGCATGTCTCAAAAAA
>NW_012148618.1:5086293-5086687 GCF_000956105.1 Propithecus coquereli
CTCACCATCAAATTGGTATTAACTGATCAACACATAAGTGCACATATAAGAATAACATCTATTGGATGTTGGGCAGGGGGGAGGAGGGAGGAAGGGATGGGTATATGCATACACAAAGAGTGCGATGCGTACCACCCAAAGAATGGACATATTTGAAACTCAGACTGGGGGGGAGGGGGGGCAAGGGCAACATACGTAACCTAAACATCTATACCCCCGTAATATGCTGAAATAAAGAAAAAAATAGAGACAAAATAAAGACATTCTCATTGAAACAAAGGCTGGGAGAGTTCGTCTCTAGCAGACCTGCACCACGTATTAATAAAACACTATAGGATATGCTTTAGGCTGAAGGAAAATGCTACCAGATGGAAATCTGGATCTAGAGGAAAAG
>NW_012148618.1:5087394-5088095 GCF_000956105.1 Propithecus coquereli
AAACAAAAAATCCTAAATATATATGCACCCAATAACAGAGCTTTAATATACATGAAACAAAACTGACAGAACTAAAGGGTGACGTAGGCAAATATAATACTTATATCGTTTTTAACACCTCTTCTCAGTAATTCACAGAACAAGTAGAAACAATTCAGTTAGGATATAGAAGATTTGAACACTACTATCAACCATCTTGGCATTCATAAAGTACCACATCCAACAACTGCAGAATACACAGTTTCTTCAGGCACACATGAAATATTCACCAAGATATACCATAGGTGGGCCATAAAATAAGTCCCAATAAATTGCAAAAGACTGAAATCATACAGAGTTCTCTGACCACATGAGAATTAAATTAGAAATAACAATTAAAACCTATATCCTATGATTCATTTTATTTTTAAAAACCATCTACTTATCACTTAACACTTTTCATCTAACTTTGACTCTTCTTAATATTTCACTTTTAAAAGTCACAAATGTCTCCTGATCCTCATATCCAGGCCTTCGAAACATTTAATTAGTTTAATTAACTCGGTACATGGGCAACTTAACGGAGTCAATTAACATTTCCTGAGGACCTAATGTGTGTCTGACCCTGTGCTGGGGATAATAATGGCCGCTGCTTGAATAGCACTTTTGATGCGTCAGGTACTGTTTGTAAAGCACTTTGCTATCATGAACCCATGTCACTG
>NW_012148618.1:5088572-5089170 GCF_000956105.1 Propithecus coquereli
AGAACCCTCATGGTGCACTTCCCTCATACTACATAGGAAAGAGACACACACTCATACAATGATAGTGAGAATGTCAACTGCAACAATTGGTATATCCTTTTGGGAAAGCAGTGAAATAGTGCTCGTGCTTTTAACACTATTCATTCTACTGCTGGATATTTACTCAGGAAGTGAAAACAAATCAAGAAAAGCACATGCATGAATTTTAACATCCATGAAGACTATATAGCAATCCAAGACTTTAATCCAAGACTTTCATTTTAAAGCTCGACTGGCAGAAACATTAAAGGAAAAAAAAGCAGAATATCTGAAATTCAGTATGAGTACAAATTTGAAAACATACTGGTACATGTGGACAAAGACTAGAATGAAAAATAAAAGGAAAAATAGTTGTGACAAAGTGGTAAAATTATGGAAGATACATTATATTTCTTTTTAAAATTCTTCTGTCTTGTTATCTGGTTTCAAATTTAGAATGAAAATTAAGATAAGAATAATCACTCAGTCAAATGGACATTAGGGAAGATAGTTCTCATCCCTAATGCATTTACTAGTGTTATAGCTTATTTTTATATCTGGAGAATACTAAGCATTCTTA
>NW_012148618.1:5089220-5091994 GCF_000956105.1 Propithecus coquereli
GTGCTGGGGATAATAATGGCCGCTGCTTGAATAGCACTTTTGATGCGTCAGGTACTGTTTGTAAAGCACTTTGCTATCATGAACCCATGTCACTGAATCTTCATAACAATCCTATGAGATGGATACAGTTTTCAACATGAGGAAACTGAAGCAGAGAGAGGTAAAGTTAGTTGCCCATGGTCACACAGCTATTAAGTGGTAGAACCAGAATTACAAGCCCAGGCAGTCTGACTCCAGGATCATGTTTCAACGACAGGGCTATACAGAACCATACAGAGTCCTTGACTTCGGTGCTCACAGGCTGGTGGAAGGCAGAAGAAAAGACAGACAAACTATCACAAATCAATGCAGTAGATGTTTTGACTCCCCCATTTCACTATATCCCAATACAAAGGCACTTAGTAATCTGCCTTAACTTTCTTTATAAACTTACTTTGAAGAAAATATATGATAATCTCATTTACATTGTAAAATATTAACTGTAAAATAGTTACAGCTGCTTCATGTGCTCACTCAGAGCATTTGCATTTTAATAGTTCCTATTTAAGCAAAATACGTATTTCTCACTTAGGAATGTCAGGGATTCATAAGACAGATGTGGAAAGGTGGTGGGAGGGGTTGTGGAGATGTGCCCAGGTATTCTGGAAGTCTAACTTCATGGAGTAACATGGCTTCTTTACCCTTAAGTAAGTTGCATCCATGATACTCTTTATTTCTGAATATGAGAGAATTTAGATGGTGATTCAAGTTTGGAACGAATAATCTTCAGGAAGTCACTGAACTCTTTACATTTGTATACCTTTCTTCTCTGTACATGATAACAGTGTTTGCTTTGTAGGGTCACAAAGATTAAATGAGAGCAGTAAGAACCCACTACTGTACCTGGCAAGTAGCACATGATGCCTGATAAATGTTAAGGGAAAAAAAGATGTAAAAAAATCAAAATTAACTTACAAGTCTCTTCATATTACATGAGAAGGGAGTTTTTTGAAATAAGCTTTAGCATAGTTTAGTCTTTCATAACATCTCAGGTCCATAGAGAATACTCCACACTAAAACATAAATCAGAAATTCAAAGAAGAGCGTACAACTTCAGGCTGAGCCTCTGTCTTTGTAAATTTTCACAAATTGAATTTTTTAGGAGTAAATAGTAAAGCTCTTTCTGAGCTAAAGATTCTAAAAATAATAGAAAATAAGTTATTTTTAGCTGAGAATTCAATCTTAATTTATGTCATCTACATAACGATATTTGCACAATAGCTAATGTTTAAATCTGGGTCTTGAGAGCCTACGTAACTCTCAGAAATGACAGCAGACTATTCTCCGTTTGCAAAACAGGAGATGAAAATAAGATTTCCTCTGGAAATTTTCAATTTGAAAACTGGATTTTTCAGTTTGAATAAGCCATGATCAGTAAGACAGACAAAGGAGAGGGAGAACTTCATTATTAGGCACCTAGAGCCCAAAGACTTTATACATGCCACCGACTTTTAAAGGGCACTAGGGGCAAATTGTTTCACTCCATCTATTTCAGTCTCCTTATCATTAAAATCAATAAAACAAACCTTGGTCTGTTGAAACATCTTAAAAAAAAATAGTTCCCATATTCTTACCATTTTGGGATGATGATTTATTATTTAAAAAGGTAGAAGTTGAGCTTTAGAAAGGAATTGGGGCCCCAGACACATCTGACAAAACCACAGTAGTTAAATACTCGTCATCATTGAAGATTACTGTGGGATAAGGGTTAGGAAATTCTTTCCTCCTTCTGCATGAGAATTTGACCTTCAGTTAATGCTCCAGTTTTGTTCCAGTGGCAACCTGATGAAACTGGTATGTTACCAGGGCACACTGCTTGTGGAGAAAATGATCCCTGGTTGGTACCCTGCATAGGACCGGGTAGACTATCAGTATGTTATAGAAAGTAGTATCTTCACTTCTGCCTGGGTGCAGTGCAGCAAGTCTTGTAGCTGGGGCTGTCCTTTGTGGAGTCCCCAAAAACTATGCCTGTGGAATTGTTACAAGATATATCGGCTTCTATGGTACATGAGGCTTTTAGGCCATGGTGACTCTCACACTTGCCTGATGTGGACATCGTCTCTTTGCAGCTGTCATCTCTGGTTGGGCGATTCAGGAGCCAGCCCCTGAACTGCTGCAGGGGTTTCAGCAGAAGAGCAGTGCCTGACACTTTCCAGCGGACAGGACATGGTTCCTGTCTTATGTCTTTCTGAGAAGAGTGGTGCCAAGTGGTCTAGGAAAGTATTATGAGTCTGGATGTTAAGTTGCACCTCCCAGCCCCACCCCGGTGGGCATTGCAGATACAAAATAGATGAGATATAACATGAAGGACTGGAGGAAAAGTGTTAAATTCCTGGTGCCTAGTAATACATTTTCTATTTAAAAATGACAGTAAATAAATATTTGCTGTTAATAAAATAAATAAGAAATATTTCTTCTCTGTGTTTCCTGGTCTCTGGTTATAGCTCTGTTCTTTCCTACAAAACAAGATACTTTTTAATTCCTGGACCTGAGCTTATTTGAAAGGGAAGCTGAGTAATAGTGTTCCCATCAATTAGCGTCAGAAGTTGCAAGAGACCTTTGAAAAAGGGTGGGCCACGGATATACAGGAATCAGTCACGAGAGATCTCCCAAGTGCTAAATTGTCTCCATTCTATAGCAAGGGCTGATGTTCTTGTCCTTTTGCTCTTTGTTCTTTTATTATTATTTCAAAATATCAAGGGGATACAAACGTTTTAGGTTGCGTGGATCGCTTT
>NW_012148618.1:5093457-5106086 GCF_000956105.1 Propithecus coquereli
GATCCACAATCTTTCACACAAAATCAGACTTTGTACGTCAAAAGGGCTAACAATATTATGCTTAGTATTATTATCAACTTCAGCTACTAAGTACACTGTATTAGGTTCAGTACTATGTGATTTACATACACTATTTCTCTTTATTTTCAGTCTTCCTGAAAGGTAGTTTTCCTTATTTTAACAGATCAAAAAACTGAGTCCCAGTTTAAATATCTTGACTAATATGAAATCATAATATAACCAATGGTTATACAGAGCTTACAATGTGCTAGGCAATTTGTGTGTGCTAGGTGTGTCACAGGTTTAACCCATTTAATTCTAAGAGCAATCTTTTAAGGTAGTACTATTGATATTAAATTCCCATTAAGCAGATGAGGAAACTCAGTTCAGAAAGGTGAGTACCTTGCCCAAGGTCCTGACTCGGCTAGTAAGTGATGGAGACAGGATTCCAACTCTGTCAATCTGGCTTCAGACCCCATGCCCAAAGCACTGCCTTGTTCCCCACTGAAGAGATGACTAGAAAATAGTACCACTCGGTTTCTAATTCAGGCCAATACTCTTTCCACTGCACCATACTGCACCTCATTTGGCAGATGAGAAAACTGAAAACAAGATTAAGTGATTTGTCTGTGGCCACATGACTAGTTGATGGCTGAAAATTAACTTCTTGATGTCTAATTTAATGATCTTCCTATTATCTCAGACTGCTTGGAGTGAAAAGAAAAATATCTAGCTAAGAACAAAAGCAAATGAGAAAAGGCCTCAGGGAAATCAAGTCTAAGACCTTCAAACAATAAAATTCTTCCTTGTCTCTTTTCTGTGCCATTCACTGTAATGGACCTCTGTCCCCCCAGTACCAGCTGATGTCTGGCCCCTGGGATCAGGGACTGACACGGGAGGGAGAAACAGTGACGTGAGTGGGGAGCTTCTGGGAGAGGTGGCCCTCACCATGCACATCTAGTGTTCTAGGTTTCGGCCACACTCTGTGTATGTGTCTGTGTTGTGTATGTTTATGTGGAAAATGACATGCCTATAGGTGGGCCTTTTGGAAAATGTTATTTTTTCAAAAAAGGTTTTTTAAAAAAAGGTTCTGTGAAAAACTGAGCTTGGAGGGTGTGATGTTTGGTTGTATGTCAACTTGGCCAGGCCATAGTGACTGGTTCTTTAACCAAACACCAATATAGGTTTTGATGTGAAGGTATTTTGTAGATATAATTAACATCTACTTTTCAGTCTGGCACTGAGCAGTTCTTCAGATCATGTCTGGTGGCTCCATGAATTATAACAGAGAACATGGCAGCCCAGAGGGAATGGACCCTGATGGGTGTAAGTGATAGCAACTGGAATGAGATTGTTGATAACTTTCAGGATATGAATTTAAAGGAGTCTCTTCTCCAGGGTATCTATGCTTATGGTTTTGAGACGCCTTCAGCTATTCAGAAGACAGCTCTTATTCCTTGTATTAAAGATACAAAAGGTATAATTCTGGAACTTGGAGACTATATGGGAGCAACTTGTCAGGCTTGCATTGGTAGAACAAACATTTGAAATGAAATGCAAAACAATGCATGCTGAAGCACCGGATATTGCTGTTGGTACACCAGGGAGTGTCTGACATGTTAAAGAGAAGATACCTTTCTCCCAAATGGATCAAAATGTTTGTTTTGGATGAAGCAGATGAAATGTTGAGCTGAGGGTGTAAGGATCAAACCTATGAAATTTTCCAAAAATTAAATGCAAGTATTCAGATTGTGTTGCTTTCTGCCACAATGCCAACTGATGTGTTGGAAGTGACCCCAAAATTCCTGAGAGATCTAATTTGAATTCTGGTGAAAAAGGAGGAATTGACCTCTGAAGAAATCCAACAGTTTTATATTAATGTTGAAAGAGAGAAATGGAAATTGGACACACTTTGTGACTTGTTAGAGACACTGAGCATTATGCAGGCTATAATTTTTCTCAATTCAAGGCACAAGGTGGACTGGCTCACGGAGACAATGCACACCAGGGGATTCACAGTTTCTGCTCTGCATGGTGACACGGACCAGAAGGGAAGAGACGTTCCCGTGAGGGAATGCTGATCAGGATCAAGCTATGTTCTGATCACTACTGACTTGCTGGCTTGTGGGACTGAAGCGCAACAAGTATCTTTTGTTATAAACTATTAATATGTTGAAATATCATGATCTAACTACCAACCATGAAAACTATATTCACAGAATTGGAAGAGGGGGTCAAATTGGGAGGAAAGGTTTGGCTATAAACTTGGTTGCTGAAGAAGACAGGAGGATTCTTTGAGAGACTTTCTACAATACTACAGTGGAGGAAATGCTCATGAATGTGGCTGACCTTATTCAATTCCCGGGAGGAGACAGTTTCAAAAGCAGTGCTCACTGGTGCTGAATAGGAGATCACAACGTGCATTGTGCTTCTTTCTTTTGGGAATATTTGAATCTTGTCTCAATGCTCACAATGGATCAGAAATACAGATTTTGACAGCAAAGCAACAGACATTAGTCATGAGCTTTTGTAAGGAAAGTCATTGGCTTTATCCTCTTTAGTGTTAGACTGTCGGGGTGGGTAGAAAGGATGGGGTCTGTAAAATCTTTCTTAGAAATTTATATCCTAGTTTTGTAGAAATGGTTGTATTAGATGTTCTCTATCATTTAATAATATACTTGTGGACTGAAAAATGTAAGTGCTATATAAAATCAGCCAATTATGTTAAACTAGAATGTCTGCCTTTATTGTGTTTGCCATTACCTTAAGTAGAAAGGCCTTTAAAATTGATTTTTTGGAAGGTATTTGAGTGCATTTTGTTTGGTATTGTATTTATTCAATAAAGTATCTAATTAGTGCTAAGTGTGAACTGGACTTGCCACAGCAAGCAATCATATCCTGAATAGGGTTAAATCCCCAATAAAATTCTGTATTCACTCAAGTATTTGATCATACACTAGTCTCTATGTTGCTGTGAAGGCATTTTGCAAATGTGATCAACATCTATAACCAGTTGACTTTAAGTAAAGGTGATTACCCTTGATAACTGGGATGTGCCTCATCCAACTAGATCATGGCCTTAAGAACAACAACTGAAGTCTCCTGGAGAGGAAGAAACCCTCTCTTGAGACTACAGCATTAACTCCTGCATGAGTTTCCAGCCTGCTGATCTTACCTACAGATTTTAGACTCGCTAGCCCCCACAAGTGCATGAGCCAATTTCTTAAAAGAAATCTCTACCTATCAGTCTATATATCCACCCATCAACCCACCAATCTTACTGGCTTTGTTTCTTTGGAGGACCCTGACTGACACAGAGGTCTTGCCGGGACTGCAAAGTACTGCAAGAATGCCGAGACATAGAGATCCTGAAAACCAGAAACAGCCTGAAAATGGAGAAACGTTTGGCAGAAGAGGTGATGTTACATGCCGCCACACAGGTAGGTAGGTAGGTACCAGAGCAAACATTCCCCTCTGCCATGGGTCACAGCGGACAGTCACAACAATCTCGTACAGTCAGGACTGAAAGGGGTGGATGTGCTCACTGTGTAATGTGGGCCCAAGCACCTGTGAGTCCTCGTAGCAATCAAATGACAGCTGGAGAAAATAACATGCACTCAGATTTCCAGGAATTAACAACAACAACAAAAACAAAAAGGGTGTCCTGTGAGTATTAGGAGACCCTCTTTGGCCAGCACTGACAGTGAGCTACAGGCCTCCCAGAGTTCCTAGACAACACGGACAGGCAAGAGCACTGCTAATTCTGCAGAATGCTCTAGGTTCCTACTTCAGTGTTTCCTGGGCTGGAGGAGAGTTATATTTTAAACCTGATCTGCTCCCTGTTTGAAAAATAAATGTGTCCTTTCACATTCCTTCTTCATCACCATCTCCCAGCAGCCCCTTCCCTTAAATGACTGCTTGGGAGGCCACATGGGGGAAGGGACAGGGCAGGCAATCAGTCTCACCTTGGCTTCTGAAGTGGGTTCCAAGAAGCACAGGCGATTGCCAAGTCCCTCGGCAGCCAGGCAGAACTTCCTCTGCTCCTTGTGAACGGTGGCAATGCACTGGAGTACCACTTCATCTTCCTGCCAGGAGAAGAGAGACACGTGTGAGTTCCAAGTCACCTTGCTGTACCTGAATCAGGTAAGCTGCCAACCCTAATGACAGGCACATGCCTCCCCTTTTTTTCCCACCTGATTAGGGAAAGAGTTTTTTATTCACAAGGGATCATTGAGCATAGACCATGAGTCGGAACTCTACTCAATTCTGGGGTGAGGCCAGTGGGGGCAAGTACACGGAATGGACATGTACATACACATACACACGTGGCACAGGCCTCACTCCTGAGAGCTACACCATGCACACGACCTAGGCGAGCAACTGATTTCAACACTTGGTTGAAAATGAAAGTACATCTATGAAATCTCTCCAAATATAGAATAAAAGAGTAAGAAGTGATCGAGGGGAACAGAGAATATAGAAGATATCAGAGCAAAGTGGGGTGAGTGGAGGCAAAGTCCATTGGTGTTGGGCTGTAGAAGAGGCACTAGACATGTCTCCCTGGGGGAAGGGAGCGTATGTAGTGGGCAAGATGTTTGCCGGAGATGATGGAAGGAGATGAGCTTTAGACTTTTAGACCCACAGGAAAGGAAGACTGAAAGAAGCCTTAAAGATCCAGATTTGAAGGAGGAATTAAGAGTTAAGCAGAAGAGACATCCTAATTCCCACGGAGTGGACCTCCCCCTACATATCATTCTCAAAAGCAGCCCTCCTAAAATTTCAGAGGCCTTGAGAAAGAGACAGACCTCCATTTATGCCAACAGACTCCCTTCCGGCACAACCCTCCCTGAGGCTGAGAGGAAAACGTTTTCCTCACCAATTCTTCCAGGCTTGCTCCACCAGTCTGTCAGCCCACGCTATTCCTCACCGCCTGACTTTGGATTTACAGGTGTGGTTAAGCAACAGAAGTAACTACAGGGGAGAGCCAGCTGGAGCTCCCTCCTCAGCACGCGCTCATCTATTCCACTGTCCTACCGCCAGGCCCCCTGAGCGGCAGTGATCGTCTTGGAGAGGTGGAAAGGCAGATTGAGTAGGAATGGTTTTTCTTAAACTGTGTCTGGGATGTGCCTGTCAAACCAAAACATAAAATCCTTCCACCTGGTGGGAGTGTAAAGAGATTCACTAGTAACAGACCTCCCTAAAGACGTGTGCCGGTACCCAGAGATAGGTGAGGGGCTTCAGGGAAATGGGAGAAGCTACAAATCACAGATGTATGAAAAGAAGACTGGGAAAAAATAGCTGCACAGTTTTGCTAGCACTTAAATGTCACTTCATTATCAGATTGAGTCAGTAATAAGTTCAGGAGCCTCTGCTTACCCTGGAGTCAGAATTCATGGTCTTCGTTTTAGTTGAGACTGAAGAAACTCCAGAATATCACTGCTCTTAAAACATGGGTCAGTGACATATCTGAAAAGAACGAAGTTTTTCCTCTGGGGGAGTTTCCCCTAGATCCTATATTAACCAGGGGTGATGTGAGTCCCCTAAAAGGCACTGGCAGTAGGGAAGAGCTCTCAGTGGTCTTAGCGCTGACATGTGCTGCTTGTGTGAGGAAGCAGGGGGTCAGTAACGCAAGAGGTAGTACTCAGAACACGCAACTCTTGTTCAAAATGCCAGGAGCACCCCCCCATTGAGAAATATTTAAGTATCTCGTGCCCCCACACAATTCACGAGTAAAAACAAACAGAACCCCCAAAACTAACAAAAAAAAAATCTCAGGCATTTGGAAATCATAAACGTGTGATTAAGGACCAGATTTTTCATCAACTGGTGAAAACTGACAAAGTTTTTCCTTTCATGTGTGTCTTTGAGGTTCTCTTTCCAAGATTTCATTTACCTTTTCCTTTCTACCCCAAGGTTCCCAAACCACCTTGGCTTAACCTTGCACTAGCTGCCTTGTGATCTCTCTATTTGTCTTCTGAAATTTCCCTGTTCTGTAATTCACATCCTTATAACCCAGGCTACCAAGAAGCTAACGCAATAAGTGAGCCTGTCCTGAGTTAATTAATAACCATTTGCTGAATAGTGGCCCTGCACCAGCACATTCCTAGGCTGGCGTTCTGGGTGATGCACATATGGGCGTGGGACTCTGGGCCAAACTGACGCTTCTCTAAACACTTTTTTACTTTTTTTCCACGTTCTGTTTGGAACCTTCTGTTCAACAGTGCTGACCTGGCTGCAGACACCACCTGGAGTGGCAGCTGCACCTGCCTCTGCTCCACACAGCAGCTATTATCTCCATAAACCATGAGTAGACAGACATCTGGAGCCTTTTGAGTGCTTGACACTGAAATCTTTGCACAGAATTCCATTTGGAATTATGAGATGAGTCAATTCAACTCATCTTATTACTTCTCTCCCTCCCTAGTAAAATACAGAGCACAAGCCCTCCAATTACTAGCTTTCATCATCCCCATACTGATTTGCATTTTCTACCCTCTAACTTATTCTCCCACTTCCTTTCTCACTTTGCTTTCCATCAGATCTGGGATCGCCCAAGGATGCCATTTCCCAGGAAGCCTCTTTTTCAAAGGTTGCAAATTCTTTCACATTTCGAATCTCCTCTCCCTAAAAGCTTACATTCTCCTCACATGCCCCAATGCCAAATTTGGACTATGACTCTTCTACCCATGTGTCAAAACCCGTGACTTTTGAGGTACGTGATAGTCACTCTTCACATTCTCTTTGACAGTCTTTGGACATCCTAATTAATTCTCCCATCATTTATCTGACTCAATGATAACCAGTAAATCTGATAAAATTTCTTGTGTGAATTCTACATACATGCATTGACTACCTTCCAGTGACAGAATACCATGAGGCACGCAGGTCTGGTAAAGCAAGACCCATCAATACTGTAATGATGGAGCTGAGGGCTGAAGGGAAAGCTCACGGTGCTCCTCCGCTCTGCTTTATCTGGCATCCCAAGTCACTTTAGGGTTTATGTGGACATCTGTTCAAAACGAACATCTTGACATAATCATTTCTATTCTGAGTAACACACTATGATGAACGTTCCATGCCATAACCTAGAATGATTCCATTTCTAAAATCCAAAACTAGACTATCCCACTCTACGAACCCAATCTCCTCTCTTTCTTGCTTTCTCATTCCCTTACTTTCACTAGATTTCCTTAGCTTTATCAAGATTTCCAGTTCCTAGAAGGTGCTCTTGTCCCCATTATTTCCTCTGCCTCAGGCAGGAGAATCGTTGATTTTTTGATAGAGAAAATATCGCAACTCTGGGGTTTTCGGCCACTATAAATTTATGGTTTCCTGGAAACTTATTTTCAGCTTGTTTCAACTCTGATCTCACTGGAACAAGACCATAAAAATTTCCCCTAGGACTGTTGTAGGACTTGCAACAGGTTTAACTCAGTCAATATCAAATACCTATACCTCCCTTCTCCAAGAGAAAGAGAAACAAAATAAAGAGAAGTGCTAAGTTGGAGGGCACGATAATCAGTAATGGTAGTGGTAGTGAGGAATAGTAAGACTTGTCAAACTCTGTCTCTGTTTTTAAGGGTAAGAGTATGAATCTCTTAAGTCCCCAGGAAATAATATCTTCAAGATCACATAAAGGTTTCCTGCTTCATACCAAATAAGTCAAAATGTCTCCACCTAGATTTTAAGGTGCCCCTACAGTTGAGTTCTACCTGACACCCCTAGCTTTTTCTCTCCTCATTCCTACTGCCTTATTATCTCCCAGATAAGTCATATCCAGGCTCCCTGAAATGCTCCCTCTTGAAACCCTTCGCTTCCTGTACTCAACTCTGTATTCTCCCAGTGCTCCGACCTTTCTGATGGATCCTTTCCATCTCCATTTTCTCCTGCCACCCCCAAACACAGGGCTTGTCCAATGATTGGTCTTTGCTATTTTCTCTTGGCAATCTCATCCATTCTTCAGGCTTCCAGCTTTATTTCTGAGGAGCTGTTATGTACTCCCTACCTCCAGTCTGGTGGCACTCTAGGGTTCCAAACCTTCACCTATTTTTAACTTTATCCATGGACTTACCAACACCTCAAGCCAACATGTCCCAATGCATTCAAAGGCTTCCTTTTCAGTCTACCTATCCTTTTATAGTCTCCAAACTTGTTAATGGCATGTCCAACCTCTGGGCAACCCAGGTTTGAACATCATTATCTTGTATCTCCGAGTACTCTCTCTCCTGTCCTCTAGCAAATGGGCCAGTGGGAAGCGAGACTGGAGGTCTAGTGATTAAGACAAGGCTGTTAGAATACCCAGAACATCCTTCCCTGGTCTGTCACCAGATCAATAGCTCTGTCCTCATCATTTTCCTGTGGAAACTCCTCAATGGCTCTCTCTCTCTACCACGCGCAACACAAATACAAACTTCCTGAACCAGCATCTGAGGACTTCCGCATTCCTGAACTATTTTCCCAACTTCTTCCCCATAGGGTTCCTTGGGCTTCTGTACCTGCATGCCTTTATTCATGCTATCTCTAATATTAAAGCTGCCCTGATTTGTCCTATTTTTCCATGTTCGTATATTACCTACCCATTCAAGCTTAACTCAAATATCACATTCTCTTATAAAGCCCAAGTAATCTCTCCTCTCTCTGAATTTCCATAGCAATATCACCATATTCGTTCCATTATAATTATTTACATGCATGCCTTATCCCCAACTATATGTTTAAAAATGGCTCACAGTTACTGATCCTGTGTGACAGGCACCGTGCCTTATGCACAATAACCCATTTAAGCTTCACATCAACATTGTGATGTAGGCATCACCGCTGTGTCCGTGTTACAAATGAGGAAGTCCTGTGTAGAGCTGTTAAGTAACTTGCCTAAGGTTTCAGGGTGGCCAGGGGCAGAGCCTGGTATGCAATCAGGCAGTCTGTGTCCATGCTCTCTCTTCTGCTTCCAGCTGACTCTGTACCCCTTGAAGGCAGGACTCACATCTGATTCATGTTCATACCCATCATCATACTCACTAGCATATTACGCACCCAATTATAATTTATAGGATGAGTGTGTTTTTACCTTGTAAACCTAGTTAGCTATAAACTCTATTAGAGCAGAAAACTTCTGCTGCCCCATCCATGCTAGAAACATAATGTGTTTGGGAAAAACATGTTAATTAATTAAGATATGGAATCAGATTAAAAGAAGAGATTTCCCTACTCTCACTCTCATAACAGTAATCATTGTAGAAAGGGTCACTGTTTCATTGATGAGTCAGAGCTCAATAATCTAATGAAAAGAGAACAGATGTTGACTAAAAAAAAAAAAAAATTAATAATGAGGCTTCGGGGTCCATTTCAAAAGTGTTTCACTTCTGCTTCTTAATTTTTATTATTGATAACATTATCAACTATTCATTATTTCTATACCAGACACCATGCTGACATTTTATTCTAGATTATTTGATTTAACCTTCACAACACAACTACTTTAAAAATGAGGAAACCAAAGCTCAGAGGAGTTAGGTAATTTTTTTTTTTGAGACAGTCTCACTCTTTTGCCCGGGCTAGAGTGAGTGCCGTGGTGTCATCCTAGCTCACAGCAACCTCACACTCCTGGGCTCAAGCGATCCTTCTGTCTCAGCCTTCCGAGTAGCTGGGACTACAGGCATGCACCACCATGCCCGGCTAATTTTTCTATATATTTTTAGTTGTCCAATTAATTTCTTTCTATTTTTAGTAGAGACGGGGTCTCGCTCTTGCTCAGGCTGGTTTCGAACTCCTGAGCTCAAACAATCCGCCCGCCTCGGCCTCCCAGAGAGCTAGGATTACAGGCGTGAGCCACCGCGCCCGGCCGAGTTAGGTAATTTTAATAACAGTGACTATTTAACGAATAGTCATTATGTGCCACCATGTTACAATATTTCAGTTTAATCCTTTCAACCACCCCTTAAGGTAAGTGCTAATATGCTAGCTATTTGGTAGGTAAAGCAGCTGAGGCACAGAAAGGTTAAGTAACTTGCCCAATGCCATCCAGCTTGTAAGTGACAGATCCAGACCTTGAGCCTAGGACTGTTGGAATCGGGAGTCTGTCCTCTTTGCCACGGTGCCAAACTGGCTCTCATCCCACAAGAGACTAACCTTAGCAGCAGGTCTGAATTCATGTCTTCCTGATTCTAAGGCCCATAGTGAGGGTGTTGATAAAAATAGATAGCACCCCACCCATGGTCAAACAACATTGAAAAGTCACCAAATCCCAGAGCACAATGCCAGAGACAGCAGCCAGAGCACTAAAAAAATAAGAAAATAAAATCTCTCTATTCCCAATGACTATAACACTGGAAGGAATGAATATCAACCCAAAACTTGCAGCAAAGGGAGAAACATAATTAAAATCCCAAGTGTGTCATGTGTCAGCATCCCTCTGAGCTATGCAGTTCACACATGCCAGACACAGACTAAGCTCGTGGTGGTGTTGAGTGATTGTTCCTGAACAAGGATATACAGGCTTTGGCTCTCTTTGCTTAGATTTCGCATTGTCACAGGTCATCTCTGACAAAGTAAAGTTCTTCCTGTACTCCTCCAGCCAGAGAACTTTGAACCCGAAAGTAAATGGAGCTTGCTGAGTCCATCCTTATTGCTTTCTTTCTCACCCACCCTGGCTTGCAGTACAAGGGCCAGAACAATAGAGTGCCAATGTTTGCCATCTCTGAGCTGATGGCTGGGGTACCTTGGCTCTCCCTCTTCTCTCTGGGTCACTCGTGAAGAACTCTCTGGGACAAAACAAAATGGCTGGCAGCCCTATTTAAGGCAGATCATCAGGTAGCTGATGACAACCCTATAGTTAGATCTGCACATCACTGGTACCGAGAGGCTCATGACCAGGAGCACGTGGGACACAGTGCCATCCAGAAGATCTTGTGGTTCGCATTTAAGTAACGATATTACTACAGAGGAAAATCCACAGCCACTTACTTCTTTTAAAGGGAAGATGTGTCCTACCCACTCATCGTGAACATCAGGCACTATTTTAGGGAACTGGTAAAGTTAGAGCTCCTTACTAAATATGTACAAAGACTTGGGTGGGAGCTCATTCTAAGGCTTTACCAAAAAGCTTCTCTTAAATGAAAAATAAATGAGCATTTTGGAATGATGAGATCATTCACAGATTATTTCACAAGGATTAATGGCATTTGTATGTTCTAAATATCATTCATTTTGACTATTTGCTTTCTTCAATTCTAAGGTCTTTGGGGACAAGAGCCTCTCATTTAACTGTGAATCTTCAGTGTCTAACGTAGTTCCTGGTACTGAATAGAAAAGCACAAATACTTGTGAATTCAACGACAAAACAGTATATCTGAAAGGAACTGATCATATTAACGAAAATGCTTATGAATAAAAATTACAAAATAAAGATCCTTCTTAAAGGGATCTATGATACCCTGTTTCCACAATGGCCCTATGAGACAGAAATATTATTAATCTCATTTTTCACAAATTATGAAAATAAAGGTTACAGATTGAAGGAAGTTGAAAACTAGTCCAACTCTCAGAGGCTGCGGTTACGTTGTTTCTCCAGTGACAGCATTTCTAGGTTTTAGTTGTTATAATTATCTGTTTTGGTTTTAGTTTGACTATCCCTCTTCGTACTTTTTATTGTTTTAGAATCTGTCAAAAATTAGTGACAGCTACCCATCTCCATCTCTGGTTTTTTACTACCTATTGTCTGTTGCAAAATGCAACCTGTTTTTCACTCACCTCTCTTCTCCACACAGTAGCCAGGAACAGTCTTTTAAAACCTGAGGTCATGTCATTCCACTACTCACAACATTCCAAGATCTTTCTGTCTTACTTAAGGAAAAGGCAAAATTCTTACAGTGGCCTACAAGGTCTTAAAGATATGCTCACCTTGAAATATAAATCACAGCCACAATGAGATAACACCTCATACCTGTTCAGGTGGCTATTACCAAAAAGACAAAAGATGCCAAGTGTTGGTGAGGATGTGGGGAAAAGGGTGTACACTGGGAACACTCCCTGGGTGGGAATGTAAACTGGTACAGCCACTATGGAAAACAGTATGGAGGTTCCTCAAAAATTAAAAATAGAACTACCAAATGATCTAGTAATTCTGCTTCCGTGCATATATATCTGAAGGATATAAAATTAGTATCTCAAAGAGATATCTACACTCCTATGTTCACTGTAGCATATTTACAATAGCCAAGATATGGAAACAACCTAAATGTCCATGGACAGATGAATGAATAAAGAAAATGTGACACACACACAATAAAATATCACGTAGCCTTAAAAGAGAAGGAAACCCTGCCATTTGCAGTAACATGGATGAATCTGGAGGACATTATGCTAAGTGAAATAAACCACACACAGAAAGACAACGACCACATCATCTCACTCTTTGTGGAATCCAAAATAGTCAAACGCACAGAAGCACAGAATAGAATGGTGGTTGCCAGAGAGTGAGGAGATGGGAGAATGGGGAGAGGCTGGTGAAAGGATAAAAAGTTTCAGTTACACAAGATGAGTGAGTTCTGGAGATCTAGTGTACAGCATGGTCACTTTACTTAACAATACTGTATTGTGTACTTGAAATTTGCTAAGAAAGTAGATCTTGA
>NW_012148618.1:5108404-5130142 GCF_000956105.1 Propithecus coquereli
ATATACAATATAAATGTACATATATATGTTTAACTCCTACAATCTCTCTTCTATTACTCTTTTTTTTAAATATCAAAATACTAAGGGGGTATGTTTTGTTTTGTTACAAATTACAAATCCATAAATGTTTTTTACATGGCTTGAGTCAGCGTTATACATGTGCCCATCACCTGAATAGTGTTCACTGTACCCGTTAGGTGAGTTTTTGCCCCTCCCCTCCTCCCCTCTTTCTCCTTCTTGAGTTCCAATGACTTTTACTTCTCTCTGTGCACTTGTGTGCCCATCGGTTAGTTCCAATTTATTAGAGAGTACATGTGGTGTTTGTTTTTCCATTCTTGAGTTACTTCGCTTAGGATAATGATCTCCAATTCCTTCCAAATTGATACAAAAGGCATTAATTCATCCTTCTTCACGGCTGAGTAGTACTCAGCAGTACGGTATACATATACCAGATGTTGTTAATCTGCTCATGAACTGATGGGTACTTGGGCTGATTCCAGATCTTTGCAATTGTGAATTGTGCTGTGATAAACACTAGAGTGCAGATGTCTTTCTAATAAAATGACTTCTTTTCCCTTGGGTAGATACCTAGTAGTGGGATTGCTGCACTGAACGGCAGGTCTACCTTTAGTTCTTTGAGAAATCTCCATACCGTTTTCCACAGAGGTTGTACTAATTTGCAGTCCCACCAACGGTGTATAAGCATTCCTTTCTCTCTGCATCTATGGCGGCATATATTACTCTTTTGCTTGCTTCATTTCAACTACACTGGCCTCCTCATTGGAGCTCAAACTTTTGAAACATCATCCTTCCTCAAACCCTTTGCACTTGCTATTCCCTTCCCGATAATGCTCTTCCCCCAGATACCTGCAGGGCTCCCTCCTTCACTTTCTTTAGGGGTCTGCTCAAATATCACCTTGTCAGAAAGTCCTTCCCTAATTACCCCATATAAAATTATAACCCTACTCTTATGCTGCACTTCCCATCTTGTTTAATCTGCCTTCTTTTCCAACTAGCACTCGCCCTCTAACAGTATATATTGATTTCTTATCTCTCACCCATATTAGAATATAAACTTTATGAATATTGTTTTGTTCACTAGTGTATCTCCAATGCCTAAAACACTGCCTGGCACATGGTAGGCAGGCATTCCAACAGTCACTGAATGAAAGGACAAGCCATTTTATTTCCTATTAAGTACAGTGCCCATAAAAACTTGGGAATTCATTACACCCTTTTATTCCTTTATTGGAAGTGTCCAAACAGTCCTCAGTCTCAGCTGGAATTGTTTGCTCCTAGAAACTGACAAACAAAAGAGGCACCCACAGCCTACAGGGCCCTTTCTGTTCCAGACAACAGCAAGGAACATTCCTTTTCCTCTTTATAACTTTTCCCATTGCCAAGAAGGCAGAGATTGGTGCTTGACTGTAAGATCTACTCAGCCTCCCCAGGGCTTGGGCCCTTTAAAACTTTCAAGGAAGAGAGCAAAGGGTAAAGCCTTTCCCTACATTGATTAGGGAGATGTAGAGAGGTACAGGCATTAAGGTTTACATATGCAATTAATTCTCTCTCAGGCAGAACATGCTGCTATGCAACATGGAAGAATGCAGTGACTTATGACATGTTTTCCTAGAAATAATGGTCAATTTATTAAAATTTTCTGCTCTCATAGGATGGAAAATAATGATCTAGTTGCTACCCAGGGACTTTCAGGTCCCACAGGAGGATTTTCTATACAATTGTTTGTAACATTGATGTTCTGAATATTTCTCTCCCATCCAATCAGAATGTGCCAAGTGAGTGACCACACCCAGGTGCTTGCACATATTCCTTTGGTTTGTTTCTTTTTTAAGCGCATCAGCCAGGGAGAAGGATGAATAGGAAAAATCTGGAATACTACAGAAAATCATAAAGTTTACTCTCTAACCTCAGAGGTAACAAGGTCTGACAATAAAGTTATGGCAAGAAAATTTTGGTCTCTGGATCAACATTGCTCTGAACCTTATTTTAAAATGGAGATATGACCAGGACCCTTTAAATGCCCATGTTCATATCATAAATGCTAATAAGTTTGTGGCCATGTCTCCATCTCAACGCATTTGTAAGCACTGTGGCCCCAGAGAGATAGAAGAGCCATCAACTCTGACTCTACCACAGCAGCACTGAGAGGCCTTGATGCATTTTGCAGTGATATCTACATTTGTATGTTATTAGATGTATTCTTTATTTTTAAATAAATTTTCTTTGCTTTTACCATTGGTTCTGGGATTCCCTGGCTACTGAATTGAGGCAAATGCCTTCCCTGGGCCATATAATTGACCTATGAAAACTCACCGACTGTTTTTTTTTTTTTTATTTTCAGAATATTATGGGGGTACAAACATTTTGGTTCCATATAATGCCTTTGCCTCACCCAAGCCAGAGCTACTAGAGTGCCCTTCCCCCATATAGTGCACTCTGCACCCATTAGTTTTGAGTTTACCCACCCACATCTAACCAAAGGAAAAAAAAACATTCTATAATAAAGACATCTGCACTCGAATGTTTATGGCAGCACAACTCACAATTGCAAAGATGTGGAAACAACACAAGTGCCCATCAATATATCAGTGGATTAATAAAATGTGGTATATGTATGCCATGGAACACTACTCACCCACTGTTAGCCATGTCTTCTAACAATACTCTTGCTCAGGGAGTGGGCCATAGTACATTCACTTTGGTTTCTGGGAAATAACTACGTTATTGAGTTTCTTTCTACTTGTACTGTCTCATGCAGGATATTTTCTGGAATTTTCCCCTTTAATATTTGTAGAAAAAGTAAATAAAATGAAAATACCCAACACACAGGATACTCTCTGAATACTCCATGTGTGCACAATTACTCCAATTTACTGACAGATGTTGTAAAATCTGAAAGGAAGAACAAAGTATCCAGCAATTTCCATACAAAATCTAATAGCTAGGAAACACTCTGCTTTTTTCAAAGAAAAAAATGCTCAATGAAGTTAGGTTTTAATGAAATTTATGGGCTGACATTTAGAAGGGTAAATCTTTTAAAACAGGTCACTTACAGGCAAAAGAAGTGTTTTCATAATTGAATTGTACTTTAAGCCCTATGAACTATCCTGTCCAGGACTAGTTTCTGAAAAAAAAAAATCCCTCATTTTTTTCTAGCTCCATTCACAACTAAGCCCATACATTCATTCAAAAAATATTTGTGTGCTTACTATGTGCCAGACTCTGTCTTTGGTCTGGTATATGCTGGTGAACAAGCCAGGCCAGACTCCCTGCCCTCCTGGAGCTCACATTCCAAGTGGATAATAACCTCATCCTACACATTGGCTCAGATAGGCTGTGCCTTGCAGTGGGTTGCACAGATGATGATATAATTCAGGACCAGAAGAATCTGAGTAAGACAGTGATAAGAACACAGGGATGTGTGAGCTACTTCTCTCTCCTCCCTGACAAGTTTTCTTCCCCAGGCTGAGCTGCTGTGATTATATTTTTCCACTGGAGAATTTACCCCTCTATAGTGCAACTCCCTCACCAGAATGTTTCCACTTAGAAGGCAAGGATTACATCCTGCTCGTCTCCATCTGTTATCTTGTATCCCCTAATGCCAACCATATGGAAAACATGTCATAAATGTTCACTGAATGAAAATGATGGTTAGGAGGAATAATGGATCAGAATAGTGGGTCAAATCAAATAAAAATCTGTAGACCTGAAGTATTCAAAAGTAGAATCAAAGCCAGACACTGCTCAAGATTATAAGACATGCCTCATGAAGACAAAAGGACCAAAGAAACTGAAGCAAAGTCTTTTTCTGCTGACAGGAATTGTCCTCAACTCATTCTCCTGTAGCAGGACCCAGTGTTTAGTTCCCAGGATCTATTCTGGGGTTAAAAGTTGGATGTTGTGTGCAGCAATTTCCCACACTTGAAGATTGCAATACATTGAGGCTTTTTATACCACAAATCAGCGAATAATCAACACTTAGGGAAGGGGTAGGCCAACAGGAAAAAAATTTAATGAGACCCCTCTAGGTACCAGTTGAAGCACTTATATTTCATTAACTGCTAAAAATTCTCTTCCAGACAGTTATTATGCCCATTCTATAGGTCAAGACACTTAAGTTTGGGCTCAGATATGTTAAGTGACTGCCCAGAGCAAGATGGCTATTTCTTTTGTTCATTCATAATTCATCAATGTATTACGTGTTTATCGAGTGCCCACTATACACCACGCACCTGCTAGTTCCTCAGAATGCAAAATGCTTCAAAGCTAGTAAGCAGTGATTTAAATTCAATTCTGACTGCAAAATCCACGTTCTTCCCACTATGCCGACACTCCTTTGTGAAGAAGGCATTTCAGTCACTTGCATAATGGACACTCGCCACTCCCACGCAGTGATGCTGCTTTTCTCATCTTTCTGTGGAGTGGGGATATGGCAGCTGGAAAGCTTCAGTGGAAGGAGTAGCCTCCCTCTCTTCAATAAAATATGAACTACTATATTGTTCCTCAACCTTATGTTAAATGAAAACACAACTTCAAGCCCAGAGGCCATTCTCTCTGGCCCCCGCCATGCACAATCGTACTGCTGACCTGAGCTCTGCTGTGAGAAATTCTGGAGCACATCCTACCAATGAGCTCACAAAATGCGCCTGTCCCGGAGCAGAAGTCTTCAGAGCTCTTAGCCAAACCAAAATCTAATAAAAACCCAATAAAATTAAAAGCATATGAGATAGGGGTGTTCAATTTATTTAAACATGACTGCTTGATTCCTTTTGTAACAGAGACAAGAATTTGTTTCATATCCTTAGGATGAAAGCAATACCATATTGCTTTTTTTCCCCCCTTAAATATAATCATGTCTGTCTCTGAATTCTTACTTGCAATAATTTCAATTTCAGTCATGTTTGGGGAAGCTTTCTCCTCCCTAGGGCTGTTTAACAATCCTAGAAGACTTATACAGTACACAAATTTAGAGCAAGGCAACTGGTCTTCAGTCCATCGAGACCGCTACCGAGATCCCAAGAAGCCTGCATGGTCCATGTGATGGCAGGTGTCCACTACTTCATTACCCTTATTGGCCACAGAGACTGTGACCCCCAAGGTCTTGGTGGCTTCAAGTTCAGTGCTCAGGTCTCTAGCATCTTGGCCCTCACAGGCCCTACCATCTCCTGGAGACGGTGTATAAACAGGGCTGCAGGTGCCACCTAGTAAGCCCCCCATGCCCTCAGATCAGTCTCCAGGACGCACAGCTATCCCAGGTTTGGCCACTTGGCCTCACCTTGTCCAAGCCTCAGGGTTATCGCCTACTATAACCACGTGCCTTTTTACCTCCAACAGACTTTGGGAGATAAAAGTATCAGTGCTACCCCAGGGCAAAAGGAAGCCCCAGATCTCCAGGATACAAATTCTTGCTTGTCTTAGTGAGGAAGGGACAGAAGATATAATTCATTTTATGTTTTTTTTCCTGAGTTTTTCTTACTTTGATGAGTCCACAGGAAAAGAACAAACTTGGCTCTGCTATAAAGCAGTGGGCTCAACCGTATGTGAAGGTGAGACTAACCTGGAGCACCTGCAAAAATGCACTGAGGCCTGGGCCCCCCCCAGCCTGAATGAACTGGAATCTCTGGGCAAGGGTGCTGGGCACAGGTGCTTAAGAACTCCCCAGGTGAGGGGTGCACAGTGAGGATGGGAGACTGCTCCATGGCCTCGGGTCAGAAGTGACAGCTGGGGAAGTTAGAGAAGGCTGGCTGATACTGATACAGGGACGAAACCATGGGGGAAAATAAGTAAGTTCTAGACATGATACAAGAAAAATAGCAGGGGGGGAAGATCAGTTATTAGGTCCTCATTTCCTTTCAATCAGGGACCCAAAGGCAAGGCCACTATTGACCCCAGACACACCAATCACCAAAGGCTATCATTTGCAGGTCCCATATTAGGCACATCACTCTAAAACAGAGCCTCATTCCTTTTTCTTTTTCTTTCTCAATGCCTTTATAACATAGTCTCATGGGACTTCTTCCCTGGACACAGGAACTACATAGGAAGATGATCTTCAGCTTTAAGTGAATCACCAGGAGAAACTAATACCTCATGGACTTCCCCAGAACTAGGGGATCATAAATTTATAATGGCCTGAGAAGTTTAAAACAGAAAACTAGCTGTATTAATCAGGGTTCTTCAGAGAAACAGAACCAGTAGGACACACACACATGGATTTATTCTGAGAATTGGCTCATGCATTTTGGAGGCCAAAAAGTTTTACAATATGCCATCCGTAAGCTGGAGAACCAGGAAAGATGGTGGTATAAGTAGTCCCAGAGTGCAAAGTCCCAAGAAGCAAGGAGCTCTGACAACTGAGGACAGGAGAAGACGAATGTCCCAACTCAAGGAGAGAGGAGAGAGGAGAGAGGAGAGAGAGAAGAGAGAGGAGAGAGAGGAGAGAGAGAAGAGAGAGAAGAGAGAGAAGAGAGAGAAGAGAGAGAAGAGAGAGAAGAGAGAGAAGAGAGAGAAGAGAGAGAGAGAGAGAGAGAGAATTTATCCTTCCTCCACCTTCTTGTTCTGCCTAGGCCCTTAACAGATTGGTTGATGCCTGCCCACATTGGAGAGGCTGAGCAATCTCTCCCTCTCCCTCCTTCCCCTCTATCCTCCCCAGCCTCTGGTAACCACTATTCTACTCTCTTTTTTACTCAGTTTACTGATTCAAATGCTAATCTCTTCCAGAAGCAACCCCCAGAAACTCCCAGAAATAATGTTTACCAGCTATCTGGGCATTGCTTAACTCAGCGAAGTTGTCACATAGATTAATCGTCACGTTAGCCAGCCAACCAGCAAGTATGTGTTGAATGTTCTCAATGTACCTGGCACTACCTATGCCACGAAACTCGCTCATCCTTATTCTCCACTCCTCAGTCCACTCTCCAACTGCTCTATGACAAGTGCGAATGACTTTCTGAAAATTTCAAAGGAGAACAAGTAAAACTTTAATTTTTAATTGACACATAATTATTTTACATATCTATGGGGTACAGTGTGATGTTTTGATACATGTGTATATTGTATAATAAAAATCAGAGTATTTAGCCTATCACTTCATATGTCTTTGTGATAAGAACATTCAAAATCCTCTTTTCTAGTTATTTAAAAGTATACAATGTTGTTAATAACAGTTACCCTGCTGTGCAACAGAACACTTATCCATCCTATAACTGTAACTTTGTACCTGTTGCTCAATCTCTTCCTATCCTCCTCTCTTCTTCCCCCTCCCTTTTCTCCCCAGCCTTTGGTAACCATCATTCTACTTGTTACTTCTATGATATCAACTTCTTTAAATTTCACATATGAGTGAGATCATGTGGTATTTGTCTTTCTGTGCCTGGCTTATTTCACTTAACATAATGCCCTCTAGGTTCATCTATGCTGCTGCAAATGACAGGATTTCGTTTTTTATAGCTGACTAGTATTCCATTGTGTATATATACCACATTTTCTTTATCCATTCATCTGTGGATGGACACTTAGGTTAATTCTACACCTTGGCTTTCGTGAGTAGTGCTGCATGGGAATGCAGATCTCTCTTTGACATACTGATTTCCTTTCCTTTGGGTACATACTCCACAGTAGGATTGCTGGATCATACGGTAGTATTATTTTTATTTTCTGAGGCACCTCCATACTTCTTCCATAATGGCTGTACATCAACAGTGTGTAAGTGTTCCTTTCTCCACATGTACAGCAGCATTTGCTATTTTTTTGTCTTTTTTAATAATAGCCATTTTAATGAGGTGAGGTGATATCTCATTGTGGTTTTGTGAATAACATTCTTTCCATTCCTCACAGAAATTGATGTGCTTTAGAGCTAGGAATATCTGAGTCTTAAAATATATAAGGAAATTTTCATAGCTGCAAAGTGGTATATTTTCAAAGAGAATCAAGATCTATCTCTCCATAATAACACATTTCTTTCTCAGTGGCAGGAGTCAATATCTAAACAATGTTCCAAAGCTAATATATATCCATTTTACTTTTCCTTTGGTACATTTTTTTTCCTCCTGGAAACAGGGAAAGAAATTTTAGTCTTCCTTCCAAAATGTGGGAAAAATGTATGGTTAGAATTATACAATGTTAAATAATATGCATGACCGGTAAATAAATGTATTCCAAACAAATTTTTAAAATCATAGTTCACCTACAGGTACCTATCCGTATGTTGAACACAAACAAAATTCTAGTTACTATGCAATATTTATAGTCCTAGGGATTGAGAGTCTTTCCTTTTATGATTTTAAGTTGTAAATCCCAAAGTCAGAATTAAGCAGCAAGATCCATGCCTTTTATATAAAGCAGATCAATGACATAGAATGGCCCCCATTTTATCATGCAGCTGCAACTAATTGTTGCTCTCAGGATTTCTGATTCAGCATCGACCCACTGAACTGATACACAGCAGGACACCCCACCAGCAACAGCTGAAAGCAATACTCATCTTTACCAGCAAAACCTTGAGATCTAATGGCTATCATCAAGCACGACCTTGTTTCTTGTGGTTTACTGCCATCAGGTTCTTTTGTACAAATATACCTCCGAACCAAGAGAGGTAAGGAAAAACAGTCTGTCTGGAATTGGAGTGTTTAGAGGTGAAGCCCCTCAGGAGTCACTGAATCTAAACCTCTCAGGACTTCAAAACAGAAGTTCCAACTGCTCTTTATGAGGGAAGAAACTCACATGCAGAATACCAAAAGATAACATGCAAAACTAACTGAAAGAATATCATTTTGCACACTTCTTTTTCTGATTAAAAACTTGCTCTGTCATGTGCTTTCCTGCTCTGCCCCAAAACACCCTGTGTCCATTAACTAGTTAATCCTCTTAGCATCCTGCAAGATCAATTCTTTAGGATTTATTAAAAGAATTACTTAGCCTGAAGAATTCCAAGCAGAAAGGAAATTTATTACTCATCTGCAAGTATGGCAAGGATTGATATATGGAAGATGGTAACTATCCGTTATCCACTGAGGTCAGAATGAGACAGAATAGCACCAAAAATATGGTAGAAGACACTGAAATGAGATATGTGAAAGGACTTACTGAAAGTGAGGGTTAAACACTACTATAAATTATCAAGATTGGATTACAGTTATTTACACACAGAATACAGAACTATCTTCTCTGGGACATTTTGAGTGTCTCGTGATTGGTATTCTATAAGAACACCCTCTATGGAAACAGTCATTAACAAAAGGTTATATTTGGTCAATTTATCCAATTTTGGAGTCTTAATACTCATACACTAAAGGATTTGAGCTCCATGAATGTATAAATTATGTTTAATCCTCCCTGTGCTATGTTTAGCATAGCATCATGTGCAATAAATGATAGCAATACAATATTTTTGCTGCTGTTTAACAAGGTAGACATTTTTGCCTAACACTTTTTTCCTAGGACAAAAATCCAGAGACCAGGATTCCCGGGTTCCACCCCTTATGACAATGTGCCACAGCCTCATCTAACCAACAATGTGTGGTGATATTATCTCTGTTCCTACATCCAATTGCTTTCACTTTAGCTCAATTTGTCCTATGTGAAGAATATATTCTAACCTTGTCTTATGTGACCTCTCTAAGTGGTAACAGCCACTATGAATCTCTTCATTTTTCTGGAAACCATCTTTTCTTTTGGCTTCGAAGGCATGCACTGCTCTCCCAGGTGGCTTCCCATCTTCTCTCATTCAGCCCCTCAGTCCCTTAGAGCTGAGTTCCTCAGTCTGTGTCCTCAGCCTCTGCTCCTCATATGACTTCCCAAGTGTCTCCATCCAAGCTCATGGTTTCCACTCAAACCTCTTTTTTTATGATCCCTAAATTTCTCTTATCTGAGCACTAGACTCCTGTGCTAGAATAAACATGGCTGGTCATCTCCATTTGGTCATCCCTGACACACTGTAAGTTAATTCAACCCAAACCCATGTCATTATCTTTCCTTTCCCAAAGGTATTTCTTCTGCAGTCCCTACACTGTGATGGGTGTCATCATTCACCTGTATACCCATGGAGACACCTGGCAGTCATCCGCAGCTCTTTTCTTCTACACATTCAATCAAAATCTCCTTTATGTCTCCTTTCCTCTCCATCTCCACTGCTGTTTGGTTAGTTTAGGCCCCTAGGATTCCTACAGTAGCTTCCTTACTGAGCTCAGCCTTCTGTTTCTCTCTTCTTTGCTCATGACAGAGTGGTATCTAATGCTCAAAACTCTTCTGTGATATCCCCGTAACTTTAAGATTTTGTGGATGAAGTTCAAGTTCTTCCCCTGCTCATCTGGTTCCTGCCTTCTTCCCTATGGCCTCCTCCACTGACCCTTACCCAAATGCTAAGCCTCAGCCCCAAAGAGCCACTTGCTGAGGTGCCATGCTTTCTCTCATCGCTGAGACCTTGCACATGCTGTTCTCTTGGCCTAGAATGCATGTCTGTATCACAGTGCTCATTTTCTAAGACTTACCATATACATCATCTGATTTGTGGGAGAGTCCACCATTGATTGTACTTCCATAGTACTCTCTGCATACTTCTAGCATTGCATTTATTATCTTGTACCTTAACTGCTGTTGTATTTGTCTGCCTCCCTCCCTTGCCTGGATATAAGATCCTTGAAGACAGCAACTATGTCTGATTCATCCTTGTGTCTAGGACAAGGCTTTGCAGTGAATATTCCCAGTAAATGCTTAATGACTGGATGATTAAGCTTAGCTGGGCCAGGTTCTTAAGTTTAACCTCAGCATATTACTGCCAATATAATCACAGGTTAATTTCTAGTTTTTATCTTTTAGCCTAGGCCACTGTACAGGAAAGCAATTATAAAGAAAAGGCCAAGGTTACATGGAATGAAATAATAGGCTGGTTTAAACACAGTTTTACAAGCAAGTACCTGAACAGCCTTCCCTGGCCAGTTACTTTGGTTTGAGCACATTCAGCAAGAGTGTAGTCACCCCTCTCTCAGCCTTCAGGTCTTCTCTTTACTCGATGCCCCTTGACATGAGGAGTCATGTTTTTCCATACTCCAGTATCTTCACAGTACTGTGTCAAGTGGACCTTCCACCTCGTGAGGCACTGAAGGAACAGACCAGGGGACACCCTCCTGCCTTGACCAGAATTCTCGCCATGCCTATCGTTCAGAGTTTGAGCTATTGCCAAATTTCAGGGAGAGTTCCACTCTCCAAGCCTCAACCTGGAAAGAACCCAGCAATTCCTAATTCAAAATGAGTCAATCATTTACCCACTGGACCCTAGCAAAGGACCCAGCGAAAAGGAAAAGCTGTGTTTGACCTGCTGTTCCTCTCCAACAGAGTCAAGGGTTAATCACACGTGTCGTGCAGTTTGGGTTGTTTTGCTCATGTGTAAGTTAACCCTATGTAGTCCCATCAGAAGCTAATACTTCTTTTAGAAACAACATTCTCACTTTTCTTCTGACAGAAAATTCATGAACTAAAGCCTTTGTGTCGACTGTTGCAGAACACAAAGACAATACAATGCCGCCTGCTCATTTTCCAAGTATAACAGAGTTTGTGGTACAAGAATAGCATAGTCAACATCTGCATACAGATATACATTCTTAGGGAAATGAAATTGTCACCATTTCTATTACACCAGTCAGTCCTTTTGGCATTAAACCTGAAGAATTTTTGTATGTCCTACTTTGCATTTCTGTTTTTACTTTTAAGGGACAAGCAGTTGATATATAGGACTTTCTCACCCAGGTAATCATGAAAACAGATGTTGTCTCTTTCAGCCATGTGCAATGCTAGACATTTTATGGAAACATTACTCTAGACTAGGAATATATAAAAGCTCCCAAATAGCTAAAGGTAACCACTTTTAAAGCTAGAAAATGCTTGTGAAACCAGCTACATCTGGGCCAGGATCAGAGATAAATGGACATAGAATGCTTAAAAGCTATCTGCATAGTAATTAAGGTTTGTTTTTTTCCTATAAATCTTGCTTTAAGATAGCACTTAACCCTCTAAATTTTCTTAAATTTAAGTTGACAAATAGATGATTTAATAAAGGTCTTCATTTATTTAGAGCTTTGAGATAGCTCTATTCCCCTTTGAAGCTTTGGCCTACAGTTCAGGCTGCTGCCCCCGAGGAAGAAAACCCTAGTTTCAATTACAGCAAACCCTGCTGGAGTCCTCAAAGGGAGGGAAGAGGTGGGAGCGAGGATGCTATTGGCAATTTGTCTATGAAGATTTGCTCTCAGGTAAGTTAAACATTCAGAGACAGAGAGAAAACCTCCATTGGCACTAACATATTGCTGTGGGTTTTTATGTAATTAAGGCTAAAGTATTATGATGTTTTAAAAGTCTGTCTCGTGCACTGATTGATTTTGCTACTCTAATTTTTATTTAAAATCCATTATAGTAGAGTGGTGAAGACTACCAGGCTCTGAAATCAGACTGCCTGGGTTGGAATCCTCTCTCTGAATCTCCAAATCTTTTTAACCTGTCACCTCAATTTTTTTTGGCTGTGAATTGGCAATAATAATGGTAACTTCTTCATGCATTGTTTGATGATTAAATGAGTTAGTAAATATAAACCCCACCAAACAGTACTCGCACCTAACAAGCACTCAATAGACATTGGCATTTTGTTAATGTTTCTATTATCATTATATTTAAGAAGACTTTTAAGAACAACCATCATTCAATGTCCTATGTCTCCTTATAACAATAGAATAGTCTGATCTTCACAGACACATTATTAATGTTTTCAAAGTTGCAATCATGATTTAGAAGAAGAAATTGGCCTTTTTTTTTGGTTGTTTTTCTGGTAATCAAGATGCTGGTTTCGATCTAAACAATAGAAATTATCCTCAATAGATTACTGATCCAAAGCCACGATATCAGTCTTGCTTTGGAAAGTTGGAAGTTAAAAAGAAATATCTTGTCTCTGTCGTGCAATGAACTGGCACCACTCTGGGTAATCAACAGGCTGAACCCCACAACAGGAAACATTCCCCTCCAGCCCCCTTGGTTGTATCTTATAACCAAGGTTATTCAAAGGAAAGGTTGGGATCTTTGCCATTCTAGGAGACCAAATCTAGTTTTGGGAGAGGCAAATAAACATGCCCTGGGCCACAAAGTCTTGCCTCACTATCAAGTTCTGTTTGGTTGCTGGAGCTCTGAAGTCCTTCCATTCCCTTCGGCCAGACTTCCAGTGCCTTAGACAGTTTTGTTAAGTCTGTGATGGTGATTTAGCAGAAAAAGCGCCAAAATGGAGACCCCGGTTGGAGTATTGATTACTCACTGGCTGCATGGCTTTGGGCAAGTCCCTTACTTCTATGAGCTTTATTTACAAGCTGAAGTTAATGATGCTGAAGTCAAAGACTATTGTGAGAAATAACATAATCATACAAGATGCATTCTACAAACAGTGTGACCATAACAGATATTAATCACCCCAGTCCTGAGGCTTTATTTTTTAGTATCCCAATTTGCATGAAACCTCATCTTCCTTACTGTGTAACTCTCAGGCGTCTCCCTGGACTTGACTCTGGCCTCTAGATCTTCTGGGCTCTCTTCCATCCTGCCAAATTCTGGCAGACTGCTGCAGATGTCACAGATGCATTAATAATTCTGGAGGTAACATGACCTGCTTGTCTGCCTCACTAACATGATTGTGGAACACAGTTTTTCCAGTTTCTTTCTCTTTTTTAAAATGTAGCCTTCTTTTTCCAGACAATCCTGACAATTTATAACTGAGCTGTGCAGCCAGTGGCCACTTTTATCTGCTCGTTTTACATTGTTGAGCTTCTACTAGGAGAATGGGAACTCTTACTATCCTGAAAGCAGGGGTCGGGGTGAGGTGGGTGGGTTGGCTCAGGGGAAGAGGAGCAAATAGGGCTCCAGTTTGAATAGAGGCAGTGACAGTCACTGCTCTCTGCTGCTGGGGGAAAGAGGAAGGAAGCCACCATTTATGGAATGAATGTTATGCACCAGCTCTGTGCCAGGCACTTTATAAACAGGACCTCACTAAACACTGAAAATGATCTCATATGCATTTTACAAATAAGAAAACTAGTAAGGCTCAGCATATGTGTCATTTACCCAAAGCCACACAGGGGTAGAGAGGAAATGAGAATCCAGGTCTGCTAGAATCGACTTGCCTCTGACAACACTGGGTTGTTTCAGACACCAGGAGGAGTCTCAAGTAAGGACCACAGGACACCCAATTTCTGCTTCATTCAGGGATCACTGCAAACCTCAGAGGGGGTGGGAGTAGGCACTGGAACTTGCAATCCAGAAGGTCACTAAACATGCCTCCTACTTGGGTTTGTGGGGAGTAAGTGGAATAGGGGACACAGAGTAATGCACTGTTGCCTATGGTTCAGAGCACGTGTTCTAGAAGACTTTTCCTTCTTGGCATGTGTACATGAACTAGAGATGACCAAAATCCATTTACTTGACATGAAATTTCTGAAGCCAGGACTCAGAAATGTTACAAAGAAAAGAATTCTGCAGATTCTGCCGTCTAAATAAAAGCTACATATATAGTCCATAAGCTTACATTAGATTAAAAAATGAGAAACTGAGACTCAAGTTCTTTCAAATCAGATCTAAAGAGCAGGGATTGCAGTAGCTCTGCCCAAGAATAGACAATGTCACTCTGCTCCAAACAGTTTCATCTCAGCACCCTGGGCTCTACAAACTGCTGTGTGGAGACACTTGACCTGAGGCGAGGGCAGGAGGCAGGAGTGCCTTGCTGCATGAAAAGCTACAGTGTGTGTGGGGTGGGGCTCCGCAGCATTCAGCCCCTCCCCTCTGCCTCCTAGCCTTGGGAATCAATTATGTATTATAAACTCATGATCAGACTCTTGTTTTCCCAAATAAAGTATAGCCAACAGACTCAAGAACTAATTATTTAGCAGATTTTTTTTTGTCTAGAAGGGCATCTCAGAATCTCAGATTCATGGTCAGACACCTGAGCCCGCTAAGCTCTGTCTGGCTGAGGCCGTTTGAGGCTCACAATGCCACTGAAGTTCTTCCGTTTGAGGAGTGTTCTTGTTATGGCATCTAGAGAACCAGCTCACTGCTGCTGGTTCATCTTCTCTCCAGGTCTCCATGCTTCAGCCACAGTAAGAGCAGGGAAAAGTGGGATTGAGATGAGAGAGAGTACTTACGGGATACTTTGCCCTCTAGTAGGGAAAGGCAGGGCTGCCACTAGGCAATAATTCAAAATGTGTTTAAAATTTCTTTTGAGTATTCTCCACCTCATCCAGACCCTACTCTAATTCCTCAACTGCCTTTTGTTCCCCTCCTCCTCACCCCTCCCAGGATTTTGGCAGCTTTATGCCTCCCTCTGGCCAAATACCTTCCTTTCAGGCCAGCATGAGCACCCTACCTTTGAATCAAAGAGATTCATGCTTCAAAATGACGTACCTGCCCTATACACCTTGGCAAAACTGCCATTCTCTTGATGTTATCACAAAAGCAACCCGATTAAACTTCAGGGAACTAGCAGAATGTTCTCAGGTTTCATTACAGCATTGGTGTTGTTTTATATTCAGTATGAGACTACACGTGATGCTGTTATGTTTTAAAACATTACTGAGAAAACACATGTATTTCTGTAATACATTCAATATCCTGTCCCCATCACTGCTATGTTATGTAGTCAGCTTCTTGAATAGGCTCCTGCAGCTCACACCCTTGCACAACCCTGCCCCTTGAGTGTGGGCTGGACCTAGTGGCTTGCTTCTGGTGAATAAAATACAGCAAAAACAATGTGATGTCGCTACCCAGATCAGGTTACAAAGAGACCCTGAGTTCCATGTTGCATGGCCCTCTTGCTGTCTCACTTGCTCCCTGTGGTGGAAGCCAGCTGCCCCATGGAGGGGCCCATGTGGTCAGGAATCACTGGTCAACAGCCAGCGAGGACCAGAGGTGTGCTTAGAGCCAGGTGAGTGAGCTTGCACGTGGATCTTCCCCCAGTAAATGAGAGCCCGTGCTGACCTGGGTTCACCCTCATGAGAAAACCTAAGCCGGGGACCAAGCTGAGCCATGCACCTAGATTCTTGACTCCCAGAAACTGGGAACACAAGAGATAACTGGCCGCCACACTCTCTCCCCACACTCCAGGCAGCCACCTCCAAGCAGTTGCAGTGGACAACCAAGACAAAGCCATTTGTCCTCAGGAGCCGACTGTATGGGAAAGGTGCAACCACCTGTCAGCTTCTTCCCGTAACAAGGCCAGAATCAGCTTCCTGCAACCTTGATTCCCTTACCCTCTTCTTTGATTTTCTTCAGGAGCCCAGCTACACTGAAATTGTAAAAATACAAAAAAAAAAAAATTGATTTCTGGATAAACCTCACCTTGGCTCTATCAGAAAGAGGCCCCTCATTACTTTGTCAGTATCTGTGAAAACTCTTGTCCATGCTCTTTATTTTATGTGTATTTCCTTATTTCATTAGTGCTCAGCCACCTTCAAATCTTGCTTTATTTATTCTTGTAGCAAAATGAGATACGGAGGGACAGGAATTGATATTCACCATCTGAGATTAAAAAACTGAGGGGCAGGTTCTCCACATTTTAATGATGTTTACTAAATCTAAGGCCGCTATGTCTCTATGACATTTGCTAGAGGAGACCTAGATCAGGAAAAATCAGATATATGTCTCTACTTGGATGGCTGCTAATAGGCATTTCAACATGTGTATGACAAAAACAGATCTTGCCATTTCCTCTCCTGTCTTCCCCTTCTCTGAAAATGCCACTATTCCCCCAGCTGTTCAAATCCCAAACCTACGATTCATTCTTGGTTCCTCCCTCACCATTACTGCCCAATGTCCAATCCATCGGCTGTTCCCATCACTGCCACCTCCAAGACATCTGCCCCCTTCCTGTCACCCTCCTCTGACTCTCTAGCCCAAGCTCTCAGCGCCTCTGCCCTGACCACTGCAATGTCTTCTTAGCTCATCTCCTGCTTCTGTTCTTTTCCCCTTCAGCCCGCTGTCTTTGCTGTCAACTGGAGTCTTTTCAAAAGATAAATGAGATCGCACTACTCTTCTGCTAAAAACCCTTTGATAGTGTACTGTTTTTCTTAGAACAAATCCAACCACCTTATTGTGCCCTACATGGGCTACATTGCCTTCATTTCCACTTCAACTACCAGCATTCTCCCTCCAGGTCACGGGGTCCACTCACACTCGTCTTTATTTAGTTCCTTGAATGTGATAAATCCTTTCCCTTTCAGGGCTGCTGAAATTACTGTTTTCTTTACCCACAATGCTCTTCTGTGTGGCTGGTTCACCCACCACTCAGATCTAAGCCTTGCATGTAATTGCCCCAGCTAAAATAGCCCTTGCCCTTATTCCTTCTCATACAATTGCTGATATGTTTCAGAGCACCTGCCACAATCCTTACTTATTCAAGTGCTTTCTCGTTTGTCTCTTCCCCACTAGAATGTGAACTCCTTGAGTGCAGGGAGGTTCTGTCTCCTTCATCCCTGTGTGTCCAGCACCAAGCACGGTGCTTTGCACTCAGCTAGTGCTCAGTAAATAGCCACTGCACAAATGTGATCTTGGAGTGGGGACTATGGGTACATCACATGGTGAGGCACTTACATTTTCCCATTGCTGTGAAGGTAGTAAGTGAAATTAGCAAAGTAAGAAATATTTTTTAAATCTTTGATTTTTCAGAAAGCAAATTAAATGAAAATTGGCTCAACTTGAGGAGCTGTTAAGAAAGCGTCCTAACAAGCTTCTTGCCCCCGAGAAGAATAATTAGTGTCACTTATCTGTCTGTACCCAGTCTGTGATAGCCTCCTGGTCCTAGCTTTGTGCACAGACTCCATGAAATAGAGCAAAATCTCACCAAAATTACTGTGGGTCTTAAGTTTTCCTGACTAAAAATTTAATTTTCAAAAGCCGCTAACCACAAAGTCCGCAAATTCATTTCAGGCACACTGGGCACCTTATAATTACCACTCCAATATAACCAACAGGGTGTGGGATAACTCGATTTCATGCCGTGCCTGCTGCCTCCTGCAATAACTGTGAAGTATTGGAATGGAACAGATTTTTCAAGCTATCTTATAGGAAACCCCAGATAAATCTTTAAAAATGATAATAGAAGGTAAGATAAAGGTAGACAACAAGAGGGGACTTACATGGAAAATGTAATAAAGAGCATCTCACTTCTGTGTGCATGTGGCTGAAGCACAGCCCGTGAATTCGTGAATGAATGAGCAAGGTGAGCATGTTTATTCTATATCTGCTCCATCCTTTCCAGACTGGCATCCACATCTTGTAAAACAATCAAGGACTTGACAACCTGATAATTACTACTCTGAACAATGTCAAAGGATCACTTCCTTTATCATCTTAGGTAAGCTACACTTTTAATATGATATTGTCACATTATTAGGGGCTGTTTTCTAATTTCTCAGGGGGAAAAAAGAGGTTAATCTCTTTTTAAATCTCTTTAAAAACTTTTACTTTATTAAAAAGCCTATATTGAATATAATTTGGCCATTGTTTATAACTTAGGCTCGTCATAATCGAGTTAAATAATTATGATGTGCCCTTAATGTGGCTGGTGGCCTATCTTAACAGCTCCAGGGCACATTGCTCTTTTAATTTTTCTAACTTCCAGGGTTTAGTTCATTTTTCAGCTGTCAACTAGAAGTGTTTTGCCTTTGTTTATGTAGTTTGTAATTCCCTCCTTTCTCCCACCTTCTAACATGCTGTGATCTGGAAATTCTAATGACCAGAACAATCAGAAATACTGTATTGGAATGTAATAGCAGATACATTTTATTATGGCCTTTTTTGTTGAATAAATACATGGATTTAGTGTTTTGGCTTTGTGACATCTATTTTAGCTGCTCAGGGGCCTTTGCTTATTATTGGATTACCCATTATATTTTCAATGTTCACAGATACTGGATAAGTGACCTCCAGAGAAATGAAGTGCTGCTGTGGCTGAAATTTCTGTCTAAAACCTATTTGGCTTGAGGAAGGGATATAAACAAACAAACAAAATGTGGCATTTCCAGGCCATGTGCAATCTGTTGATAGGATAAGGTGGTTATAACCTGTGGTGCTAATTGACTTTGTTATCAGCGTCACCATTACTGAATGTCACTTCTTTGCAAACTCACTCCCCTACTTAGTTCTGCCAGAAGCATCGTGAAAAACCGTTACACACTAAAATCGCAAATCTAATTCTTCTTTGAGGCTTTTAAAAAAAAAATTTTAGAAGCAAAGTAAAGAGGCATTAAATACACTTACAATTTTAAACTACCTAATAATAAACAAAATAAACAAAAACAACGAACACAAATGCTCAAAGGTGAGCTGTGGTTCCCAGAGCATGTAAAAATGAGATGGCATAAAACAATGTAATTAATTCATAGTGGAAATTCCAACTGCTTGGCCGAATGTTGCTTTCAAAACCATCTTTTAGCTACATTTCCTTTCTAGAAAAATAAGTAAAAGAAATCTATTACATTGATTACTTTTTCATTATAGTTAACTTCCAAATACAAATGTAAGAGACAAATAATACCTAATTAAGAAATAGGAAATTGTGTCTATTTGCTTGGGACATACTCAGAAGTCACTCACTGACACTAATACCAGTCTCTGGCTTTGACCTCTCTCTGACTTCAACCTACGGGAACAGCCTATGACCTAGCTGAGCAGTAGAGAAAAGGAAACTTGGAAATTCCTACAGATAATCTGAAAAGTAATAATTGAGAATTCACTTGCTGAATGATATTTCCATGATATGTCCAGAAATTGCAGTTAATATCTTTGTTTTCTTCTCATCTTGTCTCTTCTCTCTCCTACTCTCAAGGAAATAGTAATTCAGTCACCAGCAAGAGGCTCTCATGGAATCCAGGTGTAACGATGGGAGGATCTAGGACAGGTGTTTCATATTCAACAGCAATAAGGTCTTAGGGCATTTGCAGAAATAAAGTAGAAGAAAAAATCCAAATGCATAAAGCAGGGTATTCACTTAAAAACAGAGGTCTTTAAACAATCAACTTCTAGGGCATGAACATTTTATAAATTTAATTTTATGATCACAGAATTTTGAGAAAACATCTGAAAGATGGGTTTGGTCAAGGAGCTAAGAGCATGGACTCTGGGACAAGAATGTCTAAGTCCCTATTTTTACCAGCTGTGTTACCATGGGAGAATTACTTACCCCTCCCTGCCTCAGTTTCCTCATTTGAAAAATGGGGATACTAATAGCACTTACCTCATCAGGTTGTCGTGAAAATTATAATAAGTCACCTAATATATTTAAAGTACTCAGAACAACTCCTGGACAATTTTAAGTGCTGCATGACGAGCATTGGCTAAAAACCATCTGTTATAGAAAGACGATCCCTAAAATGGGTTTTTGGTCAAAATGACATTAGTTAATTCTGTTGCTGAAATGGATGGTGAGAAAATCAGACTGAGCAATTTGGCAACCAAGGATAAACTTGATGTGCAATTTCCTCTAGGTATTCTTAACCCTAGCTGTAGCCAGGACTGCAAGAAATGACTTTCTGTGAGCAGTACTGTAATCTGTGGCACTCAGCCTGTTCGCAGCCTGCCTAGAATGACAGCAGATTCTCACCACCGAAGTGACCCTGAAAATGTGGGTGGCTGAGCACAAAGTGCTTGATAATGACAGAAATTGTTCAGCTGTGCTGTGTATGTACCTGGGGTAAGAAACCACTGTCACACAAGGGCAAGTTACTTGAGAAATCATTGTTCCCACCACAAGAATGAGCCAGTGAGTCAGGCTGCTCCTGAATCCAGAGCTCTAAGTACAAATACTCTTGCTACTGCTCTGAAATTGGCTTCCTTGTTGCCCTCTGTGTACTTGGCAAATGCATTTATTAGTATGCTCTGGCTCTTTGTCTATTTCAGTAAGTCTTACACTGAACTTCCTGGACCACCTCCGTAAGACTCCCTAGACCACCTCAGTCAGATTCATCTGCATGTTAAAAGTTCCAGGTTTTAGGGCTATACCACGTTGCAACTGAATCTCTAGGGACAGAGGCTGGAGTTGTGGACTTTTGAAGAAGGAACCCAAAAGATACATACAGATGCGATGCTGGAGAATCACTTTGATACATGCAGATTTTAAAGTTAGCACTATTGACATTCTGGATTGGATAATTCTTTGTTAGGAAGGGCTGACCCTGCATTATATGGTGTTCGGCAGCAAACCCTGGCCTCAACCCATTAGATGCCAATAGCACCCCTGTTGTAACAACTAAAAATGTCTCCAGACATTGCCGAATGTCCCCGGGGATATAATTGTGCCTGGTTGAAAACCACTGAGCCAGTCTATCCTTTAACATACATGGGATGGAGGCTATGCTGATTGCCTCAAAGGTGTGAGGCTCAAGTACTTAACTATGTGCTTCCTTGTTTACATGGGTTTGAGTCTCATAATTATTTGTATTTCCCATAACACCCAGCATGAGGTTGGACTCAATTTTTAAATGAAGAATTATAATTTGAGAATTTAAAAGTTCTTTTGATCTACCTAATGCCAGCTGTTATAACATCACACCAGAACAAGAAAGTTTTAAGTCAAGGAGCAAGGCCCTGTTTCCACAGACCTGATCTCTGATACTTGGTTATTCTAACTGTGCTTTAGAATTAATCATATTGCATAAAGTGGTTTTAAAAATCCATGCTTGTGTGCCTATAACACAAAAAAAGGCA
>NW_012148618.1:5131407-5132697 GCF_000956105.1 Propithecus coquereli
TGTATAACTTGGTAAGTCAATTCCAAAATTTTCTGGAAGATAAAAGGAACAAGAATAGCTGAGACACTTGAAGGAAAAAGAATAACAGGAAATAGGGAGAGGGGACTTGCCCTACACACACAAAGATATTTTTAAAGACGTGCTTAGTGAGAGAGGCCAGGCACAGAAAGACAACTACTGCATGATCTCACTTATATGTGGAGTCTAAAAAAATCAAACTCACAGAAGCAAAGAGTAGAAAGGTGGTTAGCAGGACTCGAGGTGGGGAGGACAGTGGGCAATGGGGAGATTTTGGTTACAGGGTACAGCATTTCAGTTAGACAAGAAGAATAAGTTCTGGAGAGCTACTGTATAGCATGATGACTATAATTAACAATAGTATATAATATACTTGAGAATTGCTAAGAGAGTAGATTTGAAATGTTCTCACCACAAAAAAGTATATGAAGTGATAAATACATTAGCTTGATTTAATAATTTTACAATGTATACATATATAAAAACATCACATTGTATACCATAAATATATACAATGTGTTATTTGTCAATAAATAAAGTTATAGGAAGTAGTATAATGTGGTATTGGGGCAGAGATAAGCACACAGACCAGAAAAAGGCCACCATGGCAGGTACTGTAACTGGCTCACTCAATACTTCAACTCCATTCCTTCTTGCATTCCTCTGCAGAGGAGTGGAGGCTACCCAATTAAATGCTCTATATTAGTTCCCAGCTTCCTTTTGGCTAAGGGTGGCATGCAGAACAGTTCTATGCAATAAGATTTAGGCACAAGTCCTCAGGGAAAATATCCCTTTCTGAAAAATTAAAAGGCAAAGCATGACAAAGATGAGGACTTTGCCCTTTATAATTCCCCACTTCTTTCTGACTTGAACACAGATATAAGGCCAGGAGGTATGGCAGCAAGCTGGTAACCAAGAGGAAAATGTTAAGGACGGCAAAGCAGTGACATAAAAGGAGCCTGGTGTTCTTGACATTGCTGTTGAGCTGCTGGGCCTGTCTGAAATACTTTTTTCCCAGACCACAGACTGCTTACTGCATGAGATGAATAAATTCCATGTTTGTTTAATGGGCCACTATAGTATTATTTTCTATTCCTTGCAATCAAATTGAATTTTAACACTCTCTCTCTCCCTCTCTCTCTCACACACACACACACACAGAATCTTGATACTGACAGAGGTGAAAGCATAGATCATCACAATAAGACAACTGGTTAGCACACGAATAAACAATAAAGCTAGATCCCCACTTCACAATTCACACAACAATCA
>NW_012148618.1:5133878-5144312 GCF_000956105.1 Propithecus coquereli
TATTTTGATACGTATAAAATAGTTCATAAAATTACCAAGTTTCCACAAAAAATGCTAGTTTCAAAAAAGCTGCTGTTAAAAAAAGTTGCTATAAAATTGGTTAATGTTGTTCTGTATTATAGAGAGGAGATAATTTCAGAAACATGGAAATATGGAAAGGAACGAATGCATTCAAATGAGTTCTAACACCTCTGGAGTAAGTACATTCTGAAATCGTTAAATGTGCAAATGACAAAAACTCTTGCAGCTAATACAAACTATTAGCACCAGAACCACCAAGACATCAGAGGTGATTTGCAGAGCAAACTTTCTGAAGCTGTGACTGGCAAACAATCGACAAACAGCAGGTAAATTTCACTGTGGGCATATACCAGACTATGCTTTTACTGAAAAAATAATCCACATTCTATGGACTGCTCGATGGGCTTTCTCTCAGGCACAATGTAGGAAATAATTTGCGATGACATCACAAATTATTTTTGAAGACATTGACCCAGTGTGCTCTTACCTAAAAAAATCAGCCAGCAAATTGTCCACTACCATCAGAAATGGTACAAAATATTATCCTAGGATTTTGGAGAGCGAGGGTGCTTCTGCACTGGGAACATTGCGTGCAGTTCAAATTGTTGCACTTGAAGAAAATGTAATGGAGCTGGAGAAGACACAAAAAGATCAAGTATAATGATCAAGGGAATGAGGTTGTGCCCGATGAGGTCACACTAAAATAGGGGAGTTTGCAATCTGGAAGAGGGGATGTAGAAGGAAATAGCACTGAAATGCATCAACTTATCCAAAGCATGGCCAAGGCAACCACCTACTTGTGCAATGGGGCATCTCAAAGCTCGAGAGAAGGGAGGGGAAACTAACATACTGAAAGCCCAAAATGTCCTAGCTACTAAGGTGCTTTCTCACACATCATTTTAGTTTTAAAATACTAAAAGTAATTTTTATATAGAGTGATCATGCGAAACTCATCACTCCAAAAGATGCTATTAAAAAATCAATATATAAATTGGCTACTTCTTACGTTTACCTTTTCTTACCCTGGTTCATACTCCTACCGTTGCATTTATTTACTTACTCATCTATCTTCCCTAATTGTCCTTCAACCTCTCTGAGAATATAATTACTTCTTTTTCATCTTACATGTCCAGCACACAAAACCCAAGAAGTTTTGGGCAGTTAACATGTACTTACTAAATAAAATGATAAATGACCAAAATAGCTTCAGATGCAATGATTCATAAAAGGTCTACTAATGAAATAAAGGGTTTGGAAGAACATGCCTAATCTCTGAAACTAATGTTTTAAAAAATCACACAAGAATGTTCTTCTGTAACGATGGATTTCCTGTGGGAGACAGCAAGGGGAGCAGTATGGGGGGCCCTGGGTCCAACCCCAGGAGGCAGTTTTGTGCTCAGTACACTAATGGAAAATACATACCTAAGTATAGGCAGCATGAAATACATCTCTATACAGCAGATATCAAGGATTTGGAGGATCCCATCTTATATTCCTCCAGAATGTTTGCATAAGTCAAAGACCCATGAAGGAGAAGGTCAGTATAGGTTTCAGGTAATGGACAACCAACTAGTTACAGGGTTGCTCAATAAACTAATTTGATGCAGCCAACACAATGGGCATTATTTCCGGGGTTGTAAGACTGGATTAGTTTAGGCCAAAGAGTTGGAGTCTATTGATTTTTCTATCCTGACTTCATATAAGCCAGACATTGAAAAACTAATTAATTCAATGCAGAATTACTGAGACTAAAAAAAGCTTCACATTTAATGGAATACGAGTGGGCTTCTCTGGTCAAAAATTGCCAAAAAACAGGGCTGACTCTATCTCAAGAACAGTTCCATAGTCACCTGGAAACATGATTTAACTGCAGCATTGTTGCAGAGCTCAAGAGCAAGCATCTTAAAGGAAGGAAAAGTCTTGGAACAGCAAATTTTCCTCATACAGATCATGAAGCTACAGGGTGAGGGCTGGCAGGTTAAATGTAGGTGTGCTGTTTTGAAAACTACATTTATGTAGTTCCATAATAGCCTTTGTGTTCCCAAGATATCAAGCTATTCTTCCTTTTAACTAAATGCAGACATCTGGCTTTTTTCCTGCAGTACCAATCATCTTTTTACATCAGCACCTACGATTTTTATAACATGATCCTCACGAGCTCCTGCTTGTGACACTCATCTCAGCTTTCTCTAAAAACTATCAGGCCATGAAGGGAACATGAACTTATTCTCATCTGAAACTGCATAATTACTACTTGTGAGGTACCTATGAGTTAAACAAAAGCCAGCATTTATAAGTAGCCAAATCTGAAGGCGATATGAGTGAGGGTAACCCAGTGACTTGGCAGTAGAAATAATTCCTATCTCCAATACATCTATGTGTTATCTAAAATATGTCAACAGATCGCTTGATAATGCAAAAACATCCCCTGGCTCCACAAACTGCCCAGTCCCACCACAAAAGGGGCAATGCTCTCTTCCTTTTATTTTAAGCTTTAAATTAGATAATATATGAACACATTTTTTGGGCATTTCACAGAAGGTTAAATTCTCCATTTCTATTATCTCCTCTTTCATCCCCAGAGGTAAAAATTAGGTTTGTCTTCCTCCAGACACCCTCTACATGCATATACATAAACTTATATATATGATTGTACATAAATGTAGCTACATAAACTATATAGTATCTCATAAAAGAATATATATACATATATTTGTGCCTACTTTTTTTGTACTCAATGCATCTTGGAGATCCCTCTGCATTGAGCTGCATACAGATCTAACTCACTCCCTTTAACTGCTTCATAGGTAGTTTCCCATGGATATGGGAATACCTTTGTTGGCAATGGAAACTGTGAAATAAAAAATAAAATCCTAAGCCTCCCAACTGATGAAATGGACCCTCTCTTGGCCAAGGAGATTCCAGAGAAACTTTAAAACTGAGTTCCTGGCCATGACGGGATGGCAGGTCAGACACACCTTGTTATACCCCTCCTTCGTTAGCTAACCACCATCAGGCTTTCCTCCCTAAGGGTTAAACAGAAACCAGCCCTTTGGAGAGACTTGCTCCACTGTTGATTTCGACCAATCTCAGGACTGCCTTTCCCTTTTGCAGTTTTGATGTAACAACCGACCAGCATTTGGTTGTTAAGGACTTTTACACATTGCTGGTGTCAATTTATAAGCCCAGCAGCAATGCACGAGAGTCTCAGTTACCCTACACTCTTACCCTCTCTCTTGATATTGGAAACATTTTTATTTAGGTCAGTTTACTCTGACCCACTCTTTCTAGACCCATGAGTCTAGTCATTTCTCTAGTTAGGGATAGGGAAAAAGCAGAGAGGTAAGAAAGCAATTTAGACTCCCTTTGAGGCTGCCAGCCGTTGAAACACTTGCTACTAGTCACATCTCTCAAAACAAACAGTACACCTCCTCCTCCCCGTTTGTGCTGATGTTGGCTGGGATGGCACTCATTCACCTGTCTGAACTGCCCTCATCTTAGACCAACCAACAGCACACCCTGCCAACAGGCCCTGTGTGCCCTGGAGAACCTCTGGCTGAAGGTGTATACCAGAGAACCAAAGCTACGTCTTTTTCCCATTGCTGCTATTATTCCTATTTCCCAAAGAAACACTAATAATAAACCACCTTTTGAAAAGAAGTCTTGTTTATGCCATACAATATTTAACAGAGTTCTGCCTTTCCAGAAGCCAACTGTGAGAGCTTTCCAGTCCCTTAGATGAGCTTCCTAAATTATTCATTGGATTTTTGTGATTTTCCTATACATGTTCAAAAAGTTCTCAATAAATCTATTTAAGTAACATGTACAAAGGAAGAGTCCCTTTAAAATAGTGTCTTGGGAGGGGATACAGAGGAATGTTGGTGTGGACGCATTCCGAATTCTGAGGAGTGATCCCTCTCTTCAAAGAGCTTCATTAAAGCATAATGAAAACGTGAGCAACTTCAATGGTAGATGTAGCTAGTAAATTAGAGCACCATTAAAAGCACAAATCTGATCGTCAGGGTTTGCCTTCCAGAAGCTAAGAGGAAGGAGGAAGCCTGCAGCACTGTACACCTGCAATTTATTATCTCAGATGTTTAAACCCTTCTCAGAAGAGGCTGACTTTATTGTTGCAAGAAAGGTAGTTTATAAGAAAAAAATTGAAATCTCTTTGAGCTATGTGACAATCCTTAGTGACTCTTATACTTCACTAATGTAGGGTACTTAGGTTGAAAAAAATGCTTCCTTGCTTCCTCCCAAATTTCCACACCAGCTCATAATAAATGGCGAGAAATAAAATTGTCAGTCCTCTGGGGACCCTGTTGGCATGTCTCTGAAAAGTGCTTAGACACATGGAAAGATCAGTCTCCTAGGCCCTCCTGCAGCATCCGTTTCAAGGAATATTCTAAAGGAGTGTTAGAAAACACAAAGGATCAGAGTAGGAGAAAAGGGGAAACAAACCACTGTCCCTAAAGTGTCATTTCTTTCCCAAGATGTCCAAGCTACTGGCCAGTTTGATGGCTGTAGGACTAGGCTCTTGTAGAGGTGCTGCTCTTAGAATTCTTAGGCTTAGACGGTAAAGGATTTCAGCAGCTTGAGGGAACAGAAGTCACAGGATATCAAATCACACCTGAGTACCTGGAAGGCTGTATTATCTGAGGTATTTGAAAAACTTCTGTATGAAAGTTAATTTGGTACACTGTAGAATTATGTTAACAGCTTTGACATATTTTTCATTAAAATGTTTCTCCTAAACTACAACTATTTATTACTCACTTTAAAAAAATAAAGTCCCAGAAGAAATTCTCTAACTTAATTGGGTCTATATGAATGCTAAAAAATAATAAGAAATCAGGATTGGAATACACCTGAAAAATTGCCTTGCCCATCTTCCTCATGAAAGAGGGGAGGGAAATAAATCCTGAATAAATTTAGATTACGGTTTTGCTTTCACATGGGCATTTATTTTGCATTAAATGGATGTAGGAAAACCCAGAAACATGGATCTGAGGCATTTTGTTTTTGTTGCTATCTCAACAAGAGGATTTTGTTTATCCAAGATACATAGGTGAAGATTATTAACATCTTCAAAGTACAGATCTTAATATCTGCACACAAAGATCTTTCATGAAGGCAATTAAGAGAGAGGGAAAGCAAAATTCTTCTTCAGGCTGAGCTTGTTAAACCTGAGATAGCACCTATCATTAATTGTAACTGAGTGTTCACGTTACATATCATTGTGTCATTGGATATGGAATTAGTTTATCAACTCAAATGTAATACAGGAGGTGGAGACAGAGGTAGGGAGAGAAGGAAACATACCAGAGTATTACCTGTATGATGAACAATAGGCTCATCTGGAATTTCCAGATCATTCGGGAGTATCGGGGTGGTCTTCTACTACAACGAGCCAAAGACAAAGAAACAAACCTGTCCCTCAAGAAGCTTACTCTACAAAGATAACAGACAAAACGTGGCAGCATGTTACACCTGATGACTGGGAGAGAAGAGGAAGAGGTAATAGACAAAGGTTCAGAGGGATCTCTGTGGTGGGGAAAAGGATTTCAGAAAGGCTTCACCAAGATAGCATTTCCCACATGAGCACTTCTAGTCTACTTAAGATCTGCCCTTTGCAGATTCCTTTTGGATCAGAGCTCCTGTCCAGAACGAGACTGCCCAGCAGCAATGGGGAAAAGGATTTGCAGCCACAAGACTCCTTCAATGTCAGACTCCAGTTTCACATTTTATATTGGTCAATCTTGACCTGTTCTCTTTCCACCTCTGAGTTTCATTGTGATGCCATTCATTGATTGGTGACTCTTCCTCCTTGGAGATGTGAGGAGAGCTTGGCATAGGCACATAAATATTCATTTCAGAGCCATGAATAAACTTCTAGTGATGCAACAAAATCTAGTTCCAGAAAATAAAATCAAGGGTTTAAAAAAAAAAAAAACTGTCATCCCAAAAAGTATTTTTCAAGGAAGAGAGAATACTAGTCATAAATCTGCACTAAAGAGAACACTTATAACACAAAAAAATTATAGTTGTAAGCAAAGTTCTCTACTACTAACTACCAATCAATCATCAGAGTTTGAGTCTTTTTTTTTTTTTTTTTTTGAAGAGATACGGTCTTGTGATGTTGCCCAAGCTGAACTCAAATCTCAAACGATCCTCTCATCTAATCCCCTCGAGTAGGTGGGATTACAGGCACAGGCCACCACACCAAGTTTTGAATCTTTTTTGACCCTTAATCAGAAATATCTTGACGACTGACAGTCTATAAAATGAGACTGGGGTCAAATCCAAGAAAGGGCAGAACATTAAATTTCAATACTACCGTTCTTTTATAATGAACACCCACTGACTCAAATACCCACACACTTACACACCCAGTTCAGTGCCTTTATGCACCTTCTTCTGCATCCTTGCATTCATCAGAGACACTAACTAGCTGGTAACTATGGAATCCAGCTTTTATGGACTAAATTTGTTTGTGAACTAAGTTTATATCCTGCCCCCCCCCTGCAATTCACATATTGAAGCCTAAATCCCCAATGCGATGGTATTTGGAGGTGGGACTTTTGGGAAACAATTAGGTCATGAGGGTGGTGCCCTCTTCAATGGGATTAGTGCCTTTATAAGTAGACGAAGAGACTCTTTGAACCATGTGAGGATACAACGAGAAGCTGGCAGTCTGAAACCCAGAAGGGACCCTCACTAGAACTTGAGCATGCTGACAACCTGATCCCAGATTTCCAGCCTACAGAACTGTGAGAAATAAACTTCTAATATTTATAAGCCACCCAGTCTATGGTATTCTTTTATAGCAGCCTGAGTAGGCTAAGAATACCAGCAAATAATTGTTTGAGCATGATGCAGTGGGGAAAATGAGGCCCGAGACTCAATCCTAGTCTCCAATCTTGGTTCTGCCACCAACCAGCTGGTAATGTACTTAACCCTATCAGCGACGGTTACATCCTTGTTAAATGTGGATGGTAAAAATACATGAGCGGTTCATATGTATGGAAAAGCACTGAATAAACTATGTAACTCCTGTATAGTTTTTGTAAGCTGCCTTTAGTACAAAACAATTATACCCTTACCACTAAAAGGACAGTAAGGTGCTACTTCCAGGAGCAACATTATTTTAACAGCTAGCCAAAAAACTTGGAATAGTGCCTGTAGACTGCAATCTTTCAAACTGAGAAACAAAGGCCCATCCTCATTTCCAAGGCTGGACCCAACATCATTCCAAATCTGGAAGCAAGGCTGAAGCACACGGAAGGCCACTATGGATGCTGTCACTGGCCACGTTTTCTTAAGAACAAAGAACAATTTTCAACTAAGCAATTTCAAAGCATTGAAATCAAAGTATTAATTCAATTCCTGATATTTATTTTTCTATTTTGCCTTAACTGTCATCATTAAGTTTTAGGTCTACTTTAAAAAGAATGCTTAGCCTATGCTTTTTGCTGTAATTTTTCTCCTGACTTTTCTTTCATTAAATATCTTTTCAACATAATGCCACTGAATTTGTAGCTTTAATTAAGATCTTTGATCTTTAAATAAGATCAGAGAGTCAGAGAGATAGGTTACAAATAACAAAAGATCATGTCAATACATTTTCTTTAAAGATAAAAAACAAAATGACAAGATTGTGAGTCTCAACCTAGCAGAAGCTTTGGACCGAACGGTTGGTATCAGAAAACACATTGTAGACTGTAGAAGATGACACAGGGCTATTTTCTTGGCATTTACTTCTGAATTGCTACCTATTATGATCTCCCTCTTGAATTCTTTGCAAACAGCAGGATTTCTCTTGTCCCTGTAGTTTTAGATTTCACCAGAAATTCAGAAGCTGAGTCAGGACTACAAGGGGCCCCACCTGCCAAGCAAGAAGGCTGAACTGTTTTAGAAATGCAGTGACGACAGGCGGATTCAGAATTTCCCACGTCGTCTCCAGAAAATAGATAGAGACTACAATTTCTCCTACTAGATCTTACATTTCTCAAAGCCACAGACAAGCAAGAACATTTATATTGAAAAGCCTCATTAACAGAAACATCTTATGCAGTTCCGTATCTCCCTTAGGGGGCTATTAAGTGACTTACCCAAACTGGGTATTCAGTAGAGTTGCTGAATAAACAAAACATTGTCGAGATCAACACTACCAAATAGGATTCATCAGCGGTTCACTTTTAAGGAGTCTGTTCTGATGACTATATAGTCACATGAAGGGACAGATGAGTTTTAAGATGTGGAAACTACCCACAATCCTAACTAACCATGTCAAGCTAGTGAATAAGGGAGTGGGTCTGGTTTCTGTAAAGGACTTGTGTAGGTAAAGTAATTTCCATATTCACATCTTGATCTAGGCCCTACAGTGAGCATGACATAAATACGATGAATGAGATAAATAAGACACAAAGGAGTCCACAAAAACACCCACGCAACAACAGGTAATCACTCTAACAGAGACTCAGCCTAGCAGGCCAGGGGGGCCTTCACAGAGAAGGGGTCTTTTTATAAGCTTCAGAGTAAAGGACAAATTCCTCTTGTGTGGCTCATTCAGGCAGCAGGAAGCGTGTGCACTGAGCTATGGTGACATGCTTAGCTGGTCTATACTGGTCAGTGGCTCAGGAACGCTGAGAGAGCAGACAAGGTTAGCAACCAAGGCTGTGAAGGGGCCTCTTCCAAAGTGCCAACCAATTTGAAGTTTGTTTTGAGCAAGCAGAAATTTGAAGTGGTTCAAGCAGAGAAGATCCATAATCAGGTTTTTAGAAAAATAAGTCCGCAGGCAGCGTAACAGGACCCCAACTAACCCCACTGGCCCATATGCCAAGCAATGTACCAAGGTCTTGACATGCCTGTTCTCACCACAGCCCTAGTAGGCAGGCACCGTTGTTTTCCCATTGTGTGGGTAAGGAAACAGGGGTTCAGTGAGATTAAGTGACTCGTCAGAGGCATCACAGCTAGCAGTGGCAGAGCTGGGACTCAGACCAGGCTCTGATTCTGATGCCTGTGCTCTTAATCACTGTGCTCTACTGCCTTCGATGTTTAGGAGGAAAGAGAAAAAGAAGAGATCAGGGACAGAAAGAACAGCTTGCAGGCTGCTGCACTACTCCAGCCCAGAGACAAGAGGTGCCTGAACCAGGGCAAGGATAGTGGGACTTGTATAGCTAGGCATACAGAAATGGCCAGGAGCTGCTGTTCAGAAAACTGATCCTGAATGCATTGGAGGATATTTCAGAGCAAAAGGTTTTCCAATTTAAAAAATATTTGAAAGGGCTGGGTGGAGTGGCTCATGCCTGTAATTGTAGCACTTTGGGAGGCTGAGGAGGGAGGATGGCTTAAGGAGAGGAATTCGAGACCAGCCTGAACAAGAGTAAGACCCTGTCTCTACAAAAATAGCAAAATTAGCCTGGCATGGTGGTGCATGCCTGTAGTCCCAGCTGCTTGGGGAGGCTGAGGCAGGAAGATTGCTTGAGCCCGGGAATTCAAGGCTGCAGTGAGCTATGACGATGCCACTGCACACTAGCCTGGGTGACAGAGTGAGACTCTGGCTCAAAAAAAAAAAAAAAAAAAATTGAAAGAATGCTTCAACTAAAGCCTTAACTTGTAAATACCTGTCTATAATCAAACATCATTTTCCATAGCAAAAATAGGAGCTCTTATCTTAAGAAGCCTCATGAACAAGGATGTCTTCAAAGCTTATTACTTACTGGAAAATATTTTTGCATATTCCAAAATTAGGGTGCATCAAACCACAGTCAGATTCTGCTTCATACTCCTAGGATGGCTATAATAATATTTTATATAATAATATTTTATTAAACCTGGAAAATAAGTGTTGATGAAGATGTAAAGAAATTGGAACCCTCATATATTACCGGTGAGAATATAAAATGGTGCTGTTTCTATGGAAAACAGTTTGGTAGTTCCTTAAAAAGTTAAACATAGAATTGCCATATGACCCAGTAATTCCACTTCTAAGTATTAATATATACCCAAAAGAACTGAAAACAAGGGTAAAACAGATACTTGTGGGCTAATGTTCATGGCGGCATTATTCGCAATAGCCAAAGGTGGAAACAACCCAAGTGTCCATTAACAGACGAACAGATAAACAAAATGTGATTTATATTATATATATATATATATTATATATACTTGAGTTCTCATGACCATTTACATTTATGACATTATCATGAGGTATATATTTTTATTACTATTTTATTACTTTTTTGCATTTCATTGTACCACTTTGGAGTGTGTCTGTGTGTGTGTGTTTGTGTGCATCAATTGGGAATAAAATTACACATAACTGAGAGGCAGCATAGTGTCAAAGTTTACGGACTCAAGCCAGATTGCCTGGGGTTGAATTCCAAATCCAAAACTTATCTCTCTATGATA
>NW_012148618.1:5144362-5161613 GCF_000956105.1 Propithecus coquereli
ACAGATAAACAAAATGTGATTTATATTATATATATATATATATTATATATATATATGTACACACACACACAATGGAATCAGCTATACAAAAGAATGAAGTTCTGATACACACTACAACATGAACAAACTTTGGAAACATTTTACTTAGTGAAATAAGCCAGAGGTAAAAGGACAAGTATGTATGATTCCAATTATAGGTAATACCTAAAATAGGCAAATTCACAGACACAGAAAGTAGATAAGTGGTCACCAGGGGCTGGGAGTGGAGAATGGGGAATTATTGGGTAATGGTTACAGAGTCTCTATTTGGGGTGAAGGAGAAGTTTTGGAAATAAATAGTGGTGATGATTGTACATCACTGTGAAAGTATTTAATGTCACTGACATGTACACTTAGAAATGGTTAAAATGGCAAATTCAATGTTATATATACATTACCACAATAAAAAACAAAATCCCTCCTAAAATAAACCAAAAATACTAATGTGCAGAATTGCCCCAACTACTGCCAGAGGGAATAAATACAACTCTTCTTGTCTATCAGTCTACGTCAAACTTGGTCCATGTGCTCAGTGAGAATGACAATATATATATATTAATAAATAAACTTAGAACTAGATGCCTTTAAAATGCATTATTCAAAATAATTCAATGGGCTCCTACAGGCTAGTATTTGAATTGTTTTACAGGGGATACAAGGCCTTTCTTTATCTGGTTTCTACCTAACCTGTCCAAGTCCAAGCTCATCTTCCACATTGCCTTTGTGTTCCATAACTTTTTTCCACAATGCTGAACAGTCCCAGGACATGCCAGGTTCTCTCAAATCTCTTTGCTTCCCTGTGCAGTTCTATAGAGTTACAAAGGGTTCATACACTTCCCCACCTCCAACTTTTATCATCTAGCCAGTGCCTACTCAATCTGTCCTCAAGTTCAGTTCCCTGGGGCCTTCTCCACACTCCCGAAGCTCCTCTCCCCATGGTCCATTACCTGATTTATCCCTCTGTAATAGCAATTATAATAGTCCAATTGCTTATTTACATGTCTATATTCTACCAGAATGTTATTTTATTGAGAACAGGAAATAAGCCATTTCTTTTCTCTGCAGGGACTAGTATTCCACAGATGGGTTTTAAATGAGCAAGAGAGTAAGCCCAGTACTCGGGCTAGGAGTGAAGACCCTGATCATCCAAATTCTGAGACACAGTCACTTACTGGTGCCTCCCCCTGGTCCTTCAATGGACACCAAATTTCAGTATGAACACCAGGTGTTAAGTAAAACATAGAACAAAGTCAGAAAAGCTGGAAAGCATCACCCCCACCTGTGAGACTATCCACACAATTTGGAATTGGAGGAAGTTTTCTGAGAAGGCAAGTAGGAAGCAGTTTATTGAAAATGTGCTCAATGTGAAACAGAATTGTCCAATCACAAAGATGAAGTTGCATTGCAATGAAGGGAAACAAAATCTTAAGGTGAAGAGTAAAAATGTTAGTAATCATCCAATACTACCAACTTCAAATGAGTAACTTCATTATTCTTGTCTAAATACGTCTTCCAAGTAGAAGATCTTCCCTAGTTTATGTGACTAAATTAAACCTTTCAAATCCATCCGTTTTTCTTTGTTCTGCTTCTAAATACGTCCGATAATTGGGTTACTCTGAAGCTCTACCTAACAGGTGGAACTGATATAAATAGGGGATTTTTCCTGTCATCAGATAGTTATGTTTCTAAACAAAATTAACTAATTGATACTCTAATTGAAAACTCCTGTGAGTTTGGTCAGCATTAATTAGGGCCTCATCAGCTCATCATGAGCATAATTAAAAGTGGGAATTTAGTCCTCTGGCACTGAGAATTATGACGTGAGGAACAGTGCCATCCGGGGCCAATGGCATGTTCCTGTGGCTCGCATGCGGATTACATGAAGACAGACCTCTTCTCAGTCAACCCCTTTCTCCTCCCCTCCAAGACACTTCCTGGTTGTTATAGTCCCTTAGTTTCCCCTCTCATCATTTCACTATTTCCAGCTCTGCTCAATTTTTATTATATGCGATTCCCATTCATACCACTATTTCTCTTGGAAAACTCATTCCACATCAAAAAGCAAACTTCCTGATCCCTTACAAGTTGGAGTCTATTTAGTAGCCCTGGCATGACTGGACAGAAATCACCAGTAAGGATGTGTTTACTGAAGTTCCAGGTCTTTGTGCTACTCTGAGCCTGTTAACGAGGCCCTATTTTTACCAACATGCTGGATCCTTTACAGAACAGAATTAGACACGAATATCAAAATCCCATCCTTCTGCTTCTTTGTAGTTTATTATCAAGAAGCCCAGGGGAAGCCTGAGCCACTGCTCTGCTATGGCAGGCAGGGCCCGTGCCCAGCACATGGAAATGACCGGGTGTTCTGGGTCAGATACTGCAGCAGGTGCTGTGCGGGTCTTCAAGGCATTCCAAAAGGAAACACACTGGACTCTGCTGTGATTCAGTCCCTAAAGGCCTAGCTGAGAAGTTTACCTAAAGGTCACAGCACATTGTATCAGAACCTCGCAGAGACTTAACATGCTCATTTGAAAAGCACGTGGCTTGGCTTAGTCCTAAATATCCAGGGACAGGGAAAATTCACACATGCCCTTCAGAAAGTCCAATTTGTAAGTCCTCACTCATGTTCCCCATCCCTTGCACCTGAGGGCTGGACCGACATTCAGCCGATGCCACAGCAAGAGAAGGTGGTGAGCGACAGGACTAAGGCCCTAGGTTTCAATTTTCATACCCTCACTTAGCCCTGTGTGCGAGCCTGGGATTGTTACTCATTTCTCTGAGCCTTTGTGTTCCAGGCTTCAATGCATACATTGCCTATAAATCCTGTAGATTTGAAAAGCTGGCCAAAAACCACCACTGCTAAGAACTGATCATTACGAACACGAGGGCCAGAAACTCGTACTTCATTAATTACTAAGACTGATTCACGAGCCTGGCTCCCCGAAATATGCTGTCTATATATTTGCTCTTGCTACTGATGGGGCTGGGCTCTCCCTGTGTCCCTTCCATTTTAACTTCTCCATTGTAACTCCCTGGGGGAGCTCCGGAGAGCTGAAGCAGCAAAGAGAATGCAGCTCAGCAGGGGCCGGGAGATTGAGGGCTGAGGCCAAGCCCACAGACACTATAATGGAAAAAACACTCTTGGCTTAAGTCAAAGGATTTTAAATTGCCATTTTTGCAAGAATAGACTGTTTATTCTGTGGCTAAATAAAAAAGATAACACTGCTCACTCAAGAGTGATGTGAAAAATGGTGGTAATTCAAAGCCTCGGACGCCTCCGAGTTCTTTTACATTGTGGCCACTTTGTGCTCGTTGTACCAAGGAAAACACTTTTCACAGTCTCATGAAATGAGATGTCCTTCTCATGTTGGTCTGTTGTTTTTAATTTAATTTATGGTATTGTAAGCATAAACCTCTAGGCACCAGCAACTGTGAGGAAGGATGGCTCAGCCTGATTACTGAAGGACAGAGAGAAAAATCAGGTGAAAGTTGAAACTACTTTACAACGTCCCACATTAACCTTCCCCTTTCCTAATTAGGGTATTTGATTATTGAAACTCTTGTATTATGGATAGATTGAGATATAATTCACATACAAGTCACCCTTTCAAAACGTACAGTTCCACGGTTTTCAGTACGTTCAAAGTTGTACAACTTTCACTACCATCTAACTTTTAAACATTTCATCACCCCCCAAAGAAATACCATACCCATTAGTAGTCACTCCCCATTCCACCTTTCCCCCAACTCCTGGCAACCACTAATCCACTTTCTGCCTCCATGGATTTGCCTATTCTGGACATTTCATGTAAGTGGAATCACAATATTCGTCCTCTTGTGACTGGCTGTTTAAGCTCCTTGCCAACATCCTCCACGTACTCTTGTTCCTTTCTCTTTCCCTTATCTGGTGCCTGCCTTCGGGCTCTCTCCTAGGTCCTCTGCTCCTTCCACTTCATACTTCACGCCTGGGTAATCTCCTCCCCTCCAAAGGCTTTGATTTCTCAGTTGGAGACTCAGATCTTTAGCTCCAGCCTAGATCTCTCAACCAGAGTTCTGATCCATATAGCCACTGCCTCCTGGGAGTCTTTCCTTGAATTTCTCACAGATAACATAAAGTTAAAGGTCTAAAACTGAGCTCATTGTCTCCTGCCTATCCCTCAAAGCCACCACCTCCTCCTCCTCCTCCTCCAGTGTTCCTTATCTCAGGAACTCACTTGGGTTTCAGAACCAGGAACCCAGACATCATCCTTTAAACTTCCCTTCTTTGCATTTTTTTCCACACCTAGTTACCACCAAGCCCCTAGAATCTTTCCCAAACCATCCAGGTTACTTCCATCCTTAATGCCATTACCCTAGCCCAGGCCTTGGCTTTTTACCCAGATTCATGAAATAACTCCAGATTGGTCTCTGTGCCTTTAGTCCTGTCTCCTTTCAACCTACCTCCAGACCCAGAATGATTGGCTGAAAATGCAGCACTGAGTAGATAAACTCCCTTGCATGAGACCCTTCTACATACCTTACACAGCCGACAAACTCTTGTAATATCTGGCCTCTGCCTCTTTCTCCAGTCTTCTAGTGCACCCCTTTCAACTCTGAAGCTCAGCTTCTTTCAGTTTCTCCTCCAACTCACTAGGCTCTCTCTTACTTTCGGCCCTTTGCTGCAGATGGAATGAATGAACAGCAAATGAAATCCCTCCCCTTGACCTCCCCAAATGGTTTGACCTTTTTGGCTTTGGATAACCTATTCAGGACTAAGCCATCTTTTCAAGGCAATTTTCCCCAAAGAAGTAAGAACCACCCCCCACGCAAGAAAAGGTTAGGGGCACATTTTGTGTGTTCTCATGACACTGTGTGCGGCTGCAATCATAGCATTTTTCATACAATTGGAATCATCTGTGTACTTGCTTCTTCCCCCCACTAGACTGTGCACTCTATGAGGCCAGGGGCCGCTTCTGTTGTTCCCTGTGTATACTCAGTCTCCAGAACGCTGTCTGGCACAATGAAGGTGCTCAAAAATGCTCGTAGGATGATAGCTTGCCATTCCAACATTCAGGCAATGGACATGGTGGGATTTCATTTTACCAATGGTAGGTATTGATCTAGAATATTTTTGTTCTTCTATTTCTTCCATCTGGGCATATTTCCTCGAGGGACCTTATCAGAAGCAAATAGCTTCCATTCTGATAAAGTCAGCAAACAACTCAAACATCAGCTCAATTTTTAAAATTGAATTTCTTATGTCTTTCTAAAGTGGAGGAAAACCATATGCTGCAAATTTAGAGACCTGACTCTAGTGCTCCACCTGTCCCTGACCCGCTTTGCTGAGACTGACTTCTTTGTGCCTTAACTTCATCTGCAAAATGAAGACAATAAACTCTATCTTATTAGGATATTGCAAGAACTAACAAGAAGACACATGAAGGTACCTCTACTCTGAACAGAATTGCCTACAAGAAATCCAACAGATTCACTTTGCTCTTCTATATGAAAATGTTAACCAAATTTAAATACCAATACAAGTAACATCACAAACAGGAATGCATCAAGCTTAGTGGGACTTATAAACAGGCTCTGGGCTGGAGACCCCAAGGTCATCTGCTAAATATCCCCTGACACTCTGATTCTTCTGTCTCTTAGTTGCTTTGCTGCAGATAAGGAGGAAATTAGTTAAATTTTCTTTTTAAGCTTTGTTGGATGAGCAACACATCCATTTCTCCTATTCCACCCTCCATGCAATTCAAATTCTTTAAAACAAGGCTTGATTCTCCAAAGGAGAAAGTGTGATTATGGTAACACATTAAGGATTGCTGTGGAAAGTCACCTATTGTCTGATAAATTCATAATTATAGGTTGCATCTCCCGTTCTCTTAGAGGCACCATAACAGTCTCTTGGTTTTTAATTCTGCTGGTGGAGAGGAAGACTTTAAATCATCGAGGAGGCCAGCTGTGTTGTACTTCAGCTGCAAAATACGAAAGTTCTGAAGTGTGCTTGGCATATATTCTGAGCCGGAGCATATGCTGCTTATGCAGGCGAAATGTCCTTGTACTGCAGATGCTTGGGAAAGTTACATGGGGATTTTATACATATGTAGTACATCAACACCAGCGCCCTCGCTGATGAGTACACACTGTATCACTTTTTCCTTCTGTTTCACGTCTTGTAAACGGGCACCAATTCAACCTAGAATCATACCACCATAGAATTTTAGAATTAAAAGGAGCCTCGGCAATCATCTAAACTAACGCTTACGTTTTAGAGATAAAGAAAATGAATCCCCCAAAGCGTGAGAATTTTATGTGATCCTATTGTCAGATAAAGGTACTATTTGTGACTTTGGGCTCATAGTGCCCTTCATCAGAAAGACACTTTCCTTACATATTTTCAAACTCAAGTCCAAATGAAAGCACACACATTAGAAACAAATAAATAAGTAAATAAATGATGGAAGGAAGGACAGGAGCCAAGCGTTTATGATTAGCAACAACAGAGTCCAATGTCCCACTGATTGCCTCCTGGCACGGAGCCCACCGCCAATCGCCAATAGCCAATACGAACGCTCCTACTTGAAATGCATTTCCCACCCCTTCCAGGAACATCAACAGCAAGCAGCAAGAGGACCCACATCCCTAAAGTGCTTTTTCTAGTTGAGGAATTTAAATCTGCTGTGCCTCTGTTACCAAAAGAGAAAGCCAAATGTTTAAGCAACTTCAGATTTTTACAGTGTTTTTTTTCAACTTTACCTAATTCTCCTTTACTTAATTCTTGATTCTCAGGCCATGCCCAGGCTTTCTCAGGAAGTTTTCCCCATTGCTCTTATATATTTAATCTCTCTTTCTACCTGGTCTTCCCTGATCTGCCCACCTAAGTCTTGAGCCTCCCTTCCCATAAAACACACATAGGCAAGATGGCCGTGTACCACCTCCATGTTCTCTGCCCAAAAGGTATTCAGCTTTCTGCCTTTTCCTGCATCCTGAAGCTTCTGGAATAGGCATCTATCCTCATGGCTGCCTCTTCCTCACTTCCATTCATTCCCTAACTCACGGCATTCTGGCTTCTGCCCTCCCCATGCTAGCTGATTGCCCCGATTCTCCAAAGCAACTCAATTTTCAAATCCTGTTTTCTATACCACATAAATGTTTTGTGAATGTGTCACTTGGTCTTCATCCCTACTCCCAGTGTCTGCAGTTAAGGCTCGGTTTTTTGGGGCTTCTATCTTTCCCTTCCCCAGGTCCTCAATGACACTGCTTCCAGAGGTAGTTGTCTTAAAATACAAATCAGATGTCAATTGCTGTTCAAAAACCTTCAACAACATATCGCCACAGGCTAGCCTTACTCTGCAGATAACGTTACATAGGACAAAGTCCAGTTTCCTCAACCCCTTCCAGGGTCATCTTTCCTATACTTGCTACCCTCTCTGGCCACACTGAACTCTTGCTAGAACCCACTTTGTTCAGCTCTTCCATGTCTTCCTGTCTTTCTTTATATTTTTTTCTCTACCTGGGACATGCTCTTGACATTTTCTCCACCTGGTCTATTTCTACTTTTCCTTTAAAATCTAATGTCACCTACTTCGTGAAGCCTTTGCATACTCCCTGGCTTGCAGTGGGGTCTCTCTCTCTCTCTCTCCCTCCCTCCCCACCCCCATCAAATGGTAAGCTGCTGAATATGGGAAACATTGAGTCTTCATTCATCTTTTTGATTCATATCCCTTCAGGCACATAAATATCAAATGAAAGAGGAAAGGAAAACCATGGAAAGTTGTTTTTTTTAAAACAGATGTATGGACACGTGAATATCTAGGTCAGTACTGTCCTATAGAAATATTCTGCCTGGCACATACGTAATTTTAACTCTTCTCATAGCCACATGAGAAATAAAAAATAAAAAAATATTAGTTTAATCATATATTTATTTAACCTAATACATGTAAAATATCATTTCAACTTATAATCAATAAAAAGTTATTCTTGAGATGTTTTGCATTCTTTTTTCATACAAAGTCTCTGAAATCCAGCGTACCTCTTATCCGTACTGCATGTCTTAATTTGCACTGGCCATGTTCCAAGTGCTTAATAGCTACATTTGGCTAGTGGCTACCATATTGGACAGGGTGGAATATTATTACGCCAAACGCATTCGCATATTTGAGGGGCTGCCCATATATAATCCAGAAGTTATCAGGGCACAAAGATGATTGGTGGGTTATTGACAGACCACAAAAATTGCTTGTTAAAGCTTCTAGGTGCCTCTCAAGCATGAGTCCAGAGTCAAATACCACCTAGTTTCACTCATACCCAAAATGGTGTCATTCTTGGTCTGGGAGCAAGAATTGTTATTTTTTTAGAATTTTAATCAAGATATCCATGGAGACCTCTAAATCCTAAAAACTGCAAGTAAACATGGTCTTTTTTTTCCTCCTTAGTTCTAGGACTTTAACTGTTTGGACCCAGCACATGACAGAATTTTTTACCTCAAGCTCACCATACCACTCTCCAAACCATTTTGAAAATCTTAGTTCAATGTCAGTATTTTCCAGGAAGCCTTTAGTTGTTTGGCCCTTTTTATCACATACTCTTTTCTTTTTAATATGATTTTTACAAAATTTTTCATGTAATACTTTCAAATCAATGAAAGTTTTTATAAATCTATAGTGTGAATAATTTGTTGTTTAGCATAGGGATATAGAGGAATCTGGGACTCCTGAAGGCATCAATAATGTATAACAAGTGAAGACAAAGATCCATTAGGCAGTCTGATATACATTTTAATCCTATATTATTATGGTAGCATCTACTTTAAATGAATTCAGGAGATGTCTAAATGACACTAACCCCCCAAAACCTCCTCAATAGCCTGCCATGGTACTTGGAATTCCCTCTCCTTATTTTGCAAGAACAGCCACTGAGAGCTTTTCCAAATATAAATATAATATCTCTTAAGTTATTAAGACTACTATCAATTAGGAGGAGAATTTGCCCCAAATATCCGGGGAACAAGATAGGGAAGCTTAGATGGGGAAAGAGGCAAGGAGCTCCTCAGGAGCCCAGGACAGAGGGCTGAGCAGGGAGCAGGATGGCAGGGCTGCTGCCTAGCACAGGGGCACCAGTCACAGGGAAAAGCCTCAATGCAGAGGCTCTATAACACATTTAACCTACTTCACAATTGCGTGGAGGGCTGACTCTGCAAGCGACTAGAAGAGGGGCTTCAGCCTGTCCTAGGTCAGAGGTCTGTAGACCACACACCTCTTTTCATCAGCATAACAGCCATTGCTGGCTGCATCCTCCTGTTCCTAAATGAAGACAGTGCTGTCTTATGGACCTGCAGAGACGGCACTGGGAGGTACACAGGCTCGGTGACAATGACGGGGCTGTCTCATCTGCTCTCCCCACCTGTCCTCACAAGGTTCTTCCACTAGGAATTAGACTGTTCTCTCTGCTTCTGTTTCAGAGTTTTGCACGTCCCTTTGGAAATCACACTTGTTATAGCATCTTTTTCTAATGTTCATCCTTTGAGAAAGTTGCTAAAATATGATGAACTCTTGCCCAAGACATAAATCTTTTGAGAATCATCTAAGTCAGTGAGAAGAGTTCTTGGACAAGACAACTATATTTTTTTATTTTTTACCAGGTTTCCTGAGAAATGCAAGCTACCTCCCTTTTCTCAAAGAGCATAACAAGGCCCCCCATAAAAGCACAAATTCCAGAATTCAAGAGGTTGCAAGAATACCTCATTTTTTTTTCTTCAAAGGAGGAGAATCATTTGATCTGTAAAATAATATCCTTGGCATTACAAAACCTCATTATCAGGATGATACACTTGTCTTTCAGGACCAGAGATGAATAGACCATTCCCATCCTCAGAAAGAGCACAGAAAGAAAAAAATGGAGAAACCAGGCTATTTTCTTCAATGGAATCTTTTTCTCCTCATCAACACTCAACTGCAGCTGCCTTCCCCCAGGAAGACTGGCTTTCTTCCTCCTTTCCCTGACACAAATGCATGCAAACTTGGTTTTCTCCATTTAACAAGCAAATCTGTTTGCAAACAGGAAGCTGCAGAAGTGGGAGGGTGTGAAGCAGGCAAACCGGGGGACAGCCTGAAAATGCACCAGTGGAGCAGGAGCTTGATTTAGCCAGACGGCTGGGCTTCAGAGAGTGACAGCCACGCCGGCCTCTCTCCCGGGGCACACGAAGAGACCCAAATGCCATCCTCCTAAGCCCTGGGGACAAACTCTAGGCCCAGAATGGAAACCACGGGACTTTCCCCTCCTTACCCCAGAGGGCAGGGAGACCTCGCCAACAAACATAGCTGGGGTGGCTACAAAGTGATCCTGCTGGTGACAACCAAATATTTGATGGCGATCCACACACCACCACCTGCTGTCTCTCCAAAGGCCTTAAATAGAGCCGGGGTTTCCGCTGTCAGTTTGCCCACCCCGGGAAGAGTAGCATCAAAGCCCAGATCCAGCTTGGGAACATACCTTTGGCACTTGGAAGAGGTCACTAGCAAGTCAGTGTCCAAAACAACTCATGGTCTTCCCAAGCCTCATGCCAAAGGAGTCATTAAATTGAAAAGCTGCATTCCTTCACCAGAAACTACTGAATCTACAAGCCCATCACTGTAGCTGACGAGGAAGTTAAGTCTGGTTCATTTAAATGATTACATTTATAATCTCTTGTTTGCCTAAGTAATTATTCTAAGTAACTAAGAAACAATGCACAAAGTATCCTAGCGAATGGCAACAACAGGTGTAGCTGACAAGAAACCTAAATTGGATATTACATTCACAGTAATATGAGATTTCTTGACAGACAACTGTGACAAATTCATTTTAGGGGGTTAATTTGGCTCTAAAATGTCCTCATGGAGCTGATTACTACAGAAAAACATCCAAAAGACAGGAAAGACAGACTAGACATTTACAAAGTGTCCAACGGTTTTCTCCCTATTTCTCGAGGCTTACTGCCAAGGTGGTGGCACCAGCATGGAGCGTGAGAAGCCACCATTGCACGACCAGTGGCAGAAACCTGCACAGAACGATGACTATCTAATGAAGACACAGCCTCCCAGAAAGCTTGAAACCTCTAACACCCTTGTGATCCTTTGCGTGTGGGAAGTTAGGAAAAGTAAGTGAATTTCAACTCTTAACTTGATAGTGTGGTAAGTTTGTGATTCAGATTTGGCGGCTTTGCCAAATTAGTAAAGAATGAGAAATAATAATCATCTTCAGAATAAATAACTAGAAAATAGTAATCTCCTGAGGAGTCTGAGGGCTGACTGTGAAGACAGGGAACAGGTGGCACTGCTTCGTCACCCTGCATGCGTCCTATCTGAGCCAACCTTGTATTTCATTCCTTCTCGGGTCCATATGTGGCCACAGAAATTCCTCTCACTACGTCAACTTGAATAGAATGTACAGGTTTGCTTGCTTCAATACTTACAATTACATATATCTGCCACCAGACTTCTGAAAGGCAAGCAGCACATTTTCCTGTATCACTTAATACCGTAAAGATGCCCAAGTGATGGCTGAGTGTAACGTGGAGACAAGGAAAATATGTTATTTAAATTTAGGATGAACATTTCATCAATTTTCTCAGGGGCTCAGCAAGACAACTTCAGCGCCCTGGGTAAGCAGACTTTCAAATAGCCACAGCGAGACAAATCCGGCTACGGGGGACTGAGAACTGGGACACCAGCAGGAAGCCACCTGCTAAGGCGGGGATGGAGGGGCCGTGGTGTCCCACTGGGCCCCCACCTGCTGCTGTGCCATGTGGGGCCCATGCCACTGTGTCCCTCTGGACTTAAAGAATCTATAGAGGGGAACAAACTCCTCTGCAAGATGTTGATGCCTCAATTCCAACTCTCCCAGCAATTAGATTAAAATAAGGCGATCAGGTGCACACAGGCTGCTCATTGCTTTCTGAGACATCGGCCTTTTTCACCTGACAAACTTTTCTTCTTGAATTCATTATGGATGGCTGGACCTGTGTTTGAATAATGAGGATGAACTTTAGTTGACAAAAAGTTTGTCTAAATTCGTAACAAATCATTTTCAACATCATGACGCGTAGTGAATAATTCGTTTCCACCAGGGAGGCTACCTGCCTGTTTGTTCCAGTTCAGCTCAGAAGATTCCAAATTGGGGAGCCTTGGGCCTGTCAAGTGTTCTGAAGAAACAAAGCCTCGTGTTCAGTTATTTAAAAATACATGAGAGGCCATAATGCCACCAAGTCTGATGAGCTAGCAGATCAGCCCCAGATATCTGCTTCATCAGGGCTGTGGTGCGTGTTCCCCAGGCGGCTGCGTCAGACAGTCGTGATGTTCCCGGTTATACGGTTCCTCCCAGTATCATTCATTGCTGTGCACACAGCCCCCGATCATGTTTAGGCAGCAGGATATACAGTTCTTCTATCTTCAAAAAATCAAACAAGAAAAGAAAGGAAGCAGAGGCTCTTTCAACTTGACTTCTATGTTTTTGGAAGCTTATACCTGCTTTGGATACTTTAAGTGGGGGAAATGGATCCCATGATCACTGGATCATGGACACTGGTTGCTTCAGGAGTTTGTCAGGTTACAATTATCCTCTAGTCCAGGCCCGAGGGAGAAAGAGAATGGAACTGGAGTATTCTGACTCCTGAGACAACCTTGTACCTTTTTAGTCTACGAGATAAATTCTTGATTACCCTTAAGAGGTGGGTCTTAATTCAGCTGTTTTTTCAGACATAGCCAGAACCCCAGGAGTGAGTAACTCCTAACATACTGTCTTTTGTACACCCACCTCTGGCCAAGAGGAAAGGAAAAGATTAGATTTACTCTCCCACCTGAAACAACAGGCAAAAATTTAAAAAGGACAAGATATTGTATGTAAAACAATGATTTTCAAGGTACTGGACACCAGGCCACGGGGGATGGGGAGCCCAGCCACTGCCCCGGCTTCCCGTCTGTGAGGGGTCCAGGCTGTGGCACGGGGACGGGAAACCCAGGGGAGCCTGCGTTGCACAGACAGAGCTGAGCGTCTGTAGAAACCAAGGCAGCTGGAATTCACAGCACAGAGCATCAGAGAGCAGGAAGCTGCAGAGAGTGAAGGGTCTAAATAGTGTCTCTGGAACAACATAGCCTGTCCTGTATCTCTAAGTACACACATTGTGGTTACTGAGGCTATTGGCCAAGTAAACTAAATATTGAGTTTATGGAAATTCTTTGCCTGTCATTTCTCTCTGACAGACAGACTACTGACCAGCAATCAAAAAGTGCACCCCTCTTGCATCCTGAAAAAGTGATATTTAGGATTTGGGTTTTTTTTTTTCCTTCTGGATACACATGCAACCTCACCTGTGTCAGATTTGTGAGGAGCAATTTTCTAGTCATAGATCACTGAGTAAGTAGATGACTATAAATCTTAAAGATTCATTTTTCTAATCTACAGGAGAAGCAAGTGAGGTTCAGACCAGAAATATTACAAGATCATGTTCTCTGCTGCCTACCAGGGTTGCCAGATAAAATATAGGATGGCATATGATATTTGGGACATATTTACACTTAAAAAATATTTGTTATCTATGTGAAACTTAAGTTTAACTGGGTTGCCTTTTTCTTTATTTCCCAAATCAGGCAACCCTATTTCCCAAAGCTACTAGATTTGACCCTTTTGGATGAGAGAAAAGGGGAAGCAAGTACGCATGCTGCTGGAACTGCTCAGACGGCGACTCTACCTCCGATGGTTAGCCTGGGATCCGCTGGCATGCCAGTAATAAATGCCATTCTCCAGATTTTACATTCCTGTTTTCAATAGACTCCACCATTTTCTCTTTCCCAACTCTCTCCCACTACCACGGGTCAAAGTTCTCACTGAGCTACCACGGATCTATGTGAATTCCATGCAACTCCATCTAACAACACAAAAATCAAAGCACCCAACTTTCAAGTTTTGATACCTGGATAAAATGGCATGTCACCCCTCCAATGTCTTTCCAGCTCCCTTAGAATACAAGTCAATGTATTAGAATTATTGTTACACAATTAATAATTATATGATTATGTAATTAATTATGTATTAGAATGCCTGCAAGGAGGAGGGAGGTCAGACTCCTTCCCTTCTTGGAGATATCCTTTGTAATGATCTTCAGGCCTAAGGGCTATGCAAAACAAACGTTCAGGTACTCAATTTACACAACAAATATATGTCCAGTGACTTGTCTCTGGTTAACAGACCTCCTTATCTTAAAACATTCCAAGAATGTTTAGACTACAAGCCAATGCCTTTCCAGCTTCCTTAGAACAGAGTCCCTTACAGTAATCTCCAGGGCCCCACAACACTGTGACACTGTGATCACTCTGCCACATCAAGCACGAGGCCCTCAGGAACATGGACTTCCTGATCTTGCTGCCTGAATGCTGTCCACAGACATGGCCATGGCCCACACCTATGCCAGGTATCTGGCCAGTGTGGCTACTCCCCTTCCTCACATACCTTATCCCTGTTATTCTGTTTTACTTCTCTTTTGACAGGTTATTAGTATATATTTACTTGTTTATTTATTTTCACCCTCTGTTATCATTTGAATGTTTATGTCCTCTCCAAATTCATGCTGAAACTTAATCCCCACTGTGGTGGAATTAAGAGATAGGGCCTTTTAGGAGGTGATTAAGTCAGGAGGGCTCTGCCTCCATGAATGGATTCATCCCTTATAAAAAGGCTGGAGGAAACTAGCTTAGGCCCCTCTGACCTTTCGTCCCTCCCACCAGGTACAGACACAGTGTCCCTGCCCTCTGGAGGACACAGCAACAAAGCATCATCTTGGAAGCAGAGAGCTGCCCTCACCAAACACCAAACCTGCTGGTGTTCTGGTCTTGGACTTCCCAGGCTCCAGAACAATGAGAAATACATTTCTATTTTTTGTTAATTACCCAATCTGTGGTATTTTGTTGTAACCACACAAATGGACTAAGACAACCTCTTTCCTGCACACTCATTTAGGGCAAGAACTTCGCTTTGTTCTTGCCCTAAATGTAGAATAGAACCTGGCATGTATTTGGAATTCAGTAAACACTTGCTGAAGGAAGCAATGAACTGGCCTAAGGTAGTTCTTCACTCTTCAACCGACATGTCCTTGTCTGAGTGCTAAATGTCAGCTAAGTTCACAAGAGGGTGGAGACTGTACCCCAAAGCTGCCTACCCTGTATTATTAGAGGATTTGTAGGGTAGAGCTACCTGACCACCAAATAGAAACCCTCTGCCCATTATTTCATGGTAATTCTTTATTCCTTGGCTCTTAAAAGCTTATCTTAGAAAAAAATTCTTTAGTGTAAATGTTCTTGGGAGGCAATTAAATCTCATGGGTCAACACTTTCACTGATTGGGGTGGGTCATAGAGATTTTATCAAAGCAGAGTGAGGCCAGAGGTGAGGGAAAGACAGTTGAAGGATTCCTGAGAAGGGAGCTGGAATGCCGAGAGGGTTGGCCATTTGGCAAAGGGAGCTAGCCATCTGTCATCAGTCGATCCACTCCTTGGGGCTCCTTCCTCCCTGATCACCTACCTAATCAGGGAAGGTGGTGATGAATAGAAAGCATTTCTTTGGCATCCAATGGGACTATTATTTCCATGTATCCATGACAAAGCACAAAAGGTGCTCTACCGAACCACTGTGCCGTCCTTTCCAACCCACCTCCCTACTACCATTAGAAGCCTTTTCCAACCACAGGGTCGAGCAGGTAACTCATGCTGAACCCCTAGAATAACATCCTTCTGGGTACACTGCTTGGTTCAAGGGTAGGCACATGAACGAAGCAGGGCCATTGAGAGTACTTTTCAGGAATTATAACGGATTCTAGAGGAGAGAGGAACACACTCTTTTCTCCATGATATACACCTGTGAAGATGCTATGGGCCTCGAGCCACTGTAGGCCCCTTTGCCCCCACAGAGAAAACCTGCCTGGAAGTGAAGCAGAGCCAAGTCTTGATGACATCAACTACATCCTCGGATTAACTGGGTCCGAAGCCGGCACCACCGCTCAGACTATCCAGTTAATTAGCAAATAAGTTTCCCTCTTTGCAAGGTCATTTGAATTGGGCTTCTGACACTTGCAACTGAATAAGCCTTGGCCAATATACATGATTACTACCAACAGGCCTTTCTTGCTTGTAAGTATCACTGAAGCATCACCCAATCAAGTGATCTGGTTACTATGCTTTCTACCAGAAACAGTATTTATAGAACACATACTATTCTTTTAATCTACTATATGTAGATTAAAAGAATACACATCAGCACACCAGAGGGGTTTCATGGTTCTCTAGAGTTTCCCAACTCTATTTCTTTCTACTATGAAAGCCAAGACAAAACCTCCCATGATTCCAGAATCTTATGTAGCAGCCTAAAATCTTGGCCAAATAACTCAGTGAAAAGGCCTAGGTAAAATCTCTAGAGAGTGGACACAAGACAGTTTATAAGGTCACATTTTACTCAGTTAAACTCCAAGCTACATACTTAAAAAGTGAATCAGGAGAGTGGTTTACAGCCTCAGTCTCCAATGCCAGAATTGTGGCCTTAAGGAATGAAAACCAGCTATGGTTGCTGGCGCAGATCACTAAGCCACCTCCTGCACTGAAAATATTCACCCAAGAAGAACAAAGTTTTCTTTTATATGTTTGACAAAAAATATCATCACCTTTGATTCAGAGAACACTTCATGTATTTCCAATATTTCCATAAACATTATCTCACTGGGGCTTTTGCAGCACCTGGAAGGTAAGTATTATTCCTATTTCCCAAATGAGACAACCACGGCTTTCCAAGGTTACCATTTTCCCAAGGTCACACAGCCAGCTAGTGGCAGAACCAAGACTTAAACTCAGGCTATCAACTTGAGAGTTCATGCTCTTTTCATCATGCGCCCAAGTTTCTCTAGCTGACAGCGCCCACGATCCTTGACATCTGATCCCAAAAAGACAGATTTTAAAAATAATGATTATGTGTACAGATTAAAGATACACATTCTATCTAGAAAGAATAAAAATTAGCCTACAGTTTTCAAAAAGTCAATGAATTCATTTCAGTCCTCTTTATACTTTCATTATGAACTTTATCCATTTCCATCTGCATTAATACTTTGTTATGGTGGTCAGTGCTTCTCAGCTTCTTGAGAATTTGCTTAACTTGTACATGGGTACACTCAAATCTAGTGTTTTCCAATTTTGACAATTAAAAGT
>NW_012148618.1:5162918-5176686 GCF_000956105.1 Propithecus coquereli
CCAAATATTTTGTTAATTTAACTAAATATCTAGCCCACAGTTTAAAAAGAAAAAGCTTTATCTCACACTGGTTTAATTTGCTACCTATACATGGTTAAAAAGCAAATACCAACAAAGATAGTTAAAACATGCTAAAGAGATCATTCATCAGTTACTGCATTTCAAACCTCTTTATAGAGTCCTGGTTCAGAAGCAAAGCCTTCAAGATTCCTCATGTCTGCATCAGCCATCGTTGCCACTCATTCATTCTTATACTGCCTCATAATAAAGATGCAAACACAAATAAAATACCGAAGTGAAAAGCCACTAAGTGCTCATTTAAATAATTATGTCTCCAGTCATTTGATGGTGGACTTGGTCGCTCACAGCAGGGTCACGGCTGGCAGAGAGGCCAGCACTGCCCATCCACATGCATCTGTGATCAGATCCCTGACCGCCTGCATCCCTGCAGCTGACACCATGGTCAACCTAATTAGTCCTGGCCCTATCAGGCATATGATTTCATAACAGCAAATAGCACCGAGTCCTACTGAGACTTAACAAAACACAAATTTGATATCCCAGCAGTGACTCTTCTGAGTCCTTGAGTGGTATTCCCTGGGGCACCCCTGCCTCACTGACATGCTCTCAGTCTGTGCAGGATTTGTGCTGAATGGATCATCTTCAAAGCTGGTGGCTTAAATCTAGCAAAGCTGTTTAATATGTAAAGTTCAGCCTAGTATTAACAAAAACAGCCTGTCTATATTTCCACTGTAAATCAGCTCTAAAGTAGAGCTGTAGGGTAAGCTGATGAATTAAGAATATTTATCGAAGGCAGATTGTAAATTTACATGACGAGTGTGACAGAAACACCAAGCACCTGGTTCATGCTTCTCATGTATCTGACACAACTGGATTATGAAAGCCTCCTCGGTGCCTTGAGTATTTGGGGAGTGAAAATCAAATGAGGAGACTCAAATTCCATTGTTATTTACTAAGCATGTTGCTTGAGGTGTACTGTCCATGACTCTTCCTCACGTACAACCTGGAAATTTTTAGTCTCCCTATTGTATCAGGAATGCTCTTGTTAATGAACCAACCACAGAGGCAGGTATGAATTTATTAGTGTCTTACAATTTCTTTCCTATTTGATATTCTTACATAGTACAAAAATATTTATGACCAAAAAAGTTCTTGAAATACAACAATTAAACTGATTTCTATTTTCTTTCACTGAAAACCAATCTCTTCCTAAATACTTTTAATCATTCTTGCAGAATTTTGTAAATGCTTTGCTTCTCCACCTACTTGCTACTTTATAATAATCATGGGTAGACCCTCATCTTTCTTTGTTAGAGTATGCTGCCTTGATCAAGGGGTTCTTGCACCTTGTATATTATCTTTTTAAAATGCTACCATTTAAATTAATATGTATTCATTTAGAAAATTTAGAAAACACAAAGGGAAAAAAGACAGAAAATTAGATCAATCCAGAGTTGATCATTGTAACATTTTGGTAGATATCCTTTAAATGAGAGAGAGAGAGAGAAATCATATTAAATGATTCTAAGATGCTGTCAAATATGAGATTTATTATCCATATAATAACCTTTGTAGGGGCGAGGCACTCTAAGATGTATCCTGTTTCAAAAATGTTAAATGGTGGAGAAAACATTTGTCCAAATCTTAAAGAAATGTGATACATCTTTTTTCCCACATGGCATCACACTGAACAAGCTATTTTATAACCTATTTCCTCAAATAAAATGTTAAAAACATTTTTCCATGTAAAAAATTGTCCTATCAGTCAGAAATTTTAGGATTTCTACAGCATCATTTTAGTGGCTATATAGTATTTATCTGGGGGAATAGAGCTGAATATAACCTTTGGAAGACCTGTCGCAGGATTTTTCAGGTGGCTTAACTTCATGCAAAATATATAGTGTACTTGTGAAATCAGACAACTGAGACAGGAAGTTTACCCAACCTGACCAGGGCTGCTGCAAGGACAAAATGCAAACATTTTTGAGTGAGCTTTGAGAAGTTAAAAGCGCTCTATGAGTGTAACATAGTGCTTCCATCATCTGCAGGAAGACATCCAAGAATTTCTTCACTCTATTCTCCTGCAGGATAATTACTCCCATGAAGCAGTGCCATTTTTAAGACCTCATAATAGCTGAGCAGAAGACGCTGCTCCATGAGACTCTCGAGGGGCACACCTCACATGGCGTGGATGAGAAGGGCATTAGCTCATATTTGGCCCTGGGCTGCTAATGCCTTTAACATGTCCCAGTACCCAGAAAATATCTGTTACAGAATCAACAGTTGTTTCAGGGTGACCGGATCACAGTGGGTGGCTAAGGCAAGCTGCTGGCCTTGCAGATTGTATACTTCAAATTTACCTGCCTGAGTTGTCTTGACTTTAGGTCAGTATGATTGACCCAGACAGTAGCTCAAAGATCAGAGGGAAGAAAAGGGTACTAAAAGATTTAGCAAAGAAGGTTCACAGAGTATTTTTCTCATTCAGGTCATAGCTTTAATGTGTTGGATTATGAGTTGGGGCAGGGGGAGAAAGAGAAAGAGTGATAATGTCTTTGGCCACTCCCCAGTAGAGGTCAACTCAGGCACTTTGCTATGGAAGCCAATTTTTTTAAGATCCCCCAAATACCAAGCACCCCTATTCCACTGCCTTATGAAATTGTCCCTTTCCTTTCCCTTCCTCAGCACAGCTCACTGTGAAGGAAGAAGACCTCCATGACAGAAGCGGGGACTAGTGATAGAACTCAGCCCTCTGTAGCCTTCATGGTCCTCGAAGCAGGGAAATCGCTCAGGGCCCCACCAGCTTCCCCCAGTACGTGAATGCAAAGAGAGTCAGGTCCAACCAACTGTCTTCATCAACAGGAGTAGGCTTTAAAGAAAAAGAAGTTACAAAAGGGCAGCATACAGGGTCTGTGGGAGGAAGGATTCCATCTCTTTGCCTTGGTGGTAGGTAGCGTTGATCATTCTGTTTATTTTCCAAATCAGGACACTTTCAAGAGTGAAAAGGTGTGCTATCAGTAATTACACCAAGATAGCAGCATAAACCAGGATGGTCCCAGGTTACATATGATCACTTTAGTGTTACGACATGCAGTCATGTGCTTGACCTTCACAAATATAATGCTGAGTGAAAGAAGCCAGGCACAAAAGAATACAAACACAATTTCATTTAAACAAATTTCAAAACATGCAAAATTTATCCATGAGGTAAGAAGTCAGGTTAGAGTTTTCCTTGGGAGAAGGGGGTCAGAAAAGGAGGGCCAGCGCATGAGAGGGAATTTGGCGATTCTGATAACATTCCGTTTACTGGCTTGGGTGGCACATGGACCTGGTGTAATTCACTGAGTTGTATTGCTGTGAAATGTGCACTTTTCTGTCTGTCCTACTTCAATTTTAGTAGTTTATTTTAAAAAGGAAGACTTAGGGCTTGATTTAGAGGTTTATTAAAAAAAGGAAAACTTACGACTTGATTGTACAATCAAGTACAATACACACACATCCATGTCTTTATTCATAGCTACAGCTACGACTGCAATAGAAAGGTAGCTATACCTTTCAGTTTATTTTAGTAACAGCTACTATGTCACTGTTCTTGCCTGTGGGGTTGGGGAGGTCCAGGTAAAGGAGCTGTAGCCCGTGAACAATTCAGGCTTCATTTTTTCATTTAGAAAAAGAGAGCTTGGTTCTGGCTCAACTAGTTTATTAAACTGGAACAATGCTGCCCTTAATTGGCTAGCAAGCAAATACAAATTATGTCGTACACATCTCACTACAATTTAGCTCCACTTCATAAATAAAGAGTCAGAGACTTAAAAAGAGGAGGTCACCTATCAAAGGTGATAGCAGAATTTGGCATGGGGTGTGATGGATTCTTAAGCCTATGCTCTTTACTATGGTGTCTCTGTTTTTAGGGCCCTTGGTCCTCTATTCATCTAAATCCTGGCCCTTGTGCAAATCCAGAACTCTGGATTTTCATATAATGCAAAATTACAGTTTGGAGAAACTCAATGTTTATCCTAGAGAACCAGGAAATGTCAGTACAATCTGGGAGGCCCATTCTTAGCATGCTGTGTGAGATGACAGCTTGCAGTACCAGTGTGCACTCAGGTACCCAGGCCAACAGAGACATCCTCCAGGCACGCAGCTCAGCTCTGTCCCTGTGGGTCCGAGCACACATAGTCCCCTCAGGCACTGGTCCCTGCCTGTCTCCACTGTCCCACAATGCTCCTAACCACACCACCCTGCTCCCCCAGGGGGCAACCAAACTCCACCTGCCTGGGAGAAAAGAGCATGAGAAAAACCCCTCTCCAAAAACAAACTCCCCAAAATCCCATGCACAGAGAAATTTCTTGTTTTACACACAGTGCAACTATTACAGATACACTTACCTTCAGAATACATTCCGTCAGGACAGTACATTTTAACACCACCAAAATTTTCAGTAATCACTAACATCTTTGACTTAGGCTCCCAATTTCTGACTGTGAGGCTGCCAAACACCACCCGCTTTTCCCACTCAGTGTGCACTGCTTATGTTCTTGAGAACAAAGATGCTACAAAGTCAGAAATTCCTCTCGTTGCTTTCTACCCCAAGACAAGGCAAGCACTGTGGAAGAATGGCCACCTTGACAGTTTCCAACAGCAAAAACCCATCGACTCTGCTTTGACCACTGACATTACATGATCTATGTAACTCTGAACAAATCTTTTCAAAAAGGCAGTTCCTCACCAGTTTCTGTAAACACTGTGCAGTCATCACACATTTTATTTCAAGCCACTTTAAATTTATACAGGGTCATTCTTCTAAGGAGCCTTGAGTATTTTATCTTGATGGGACTGTAGGAAAAGAGGTGAAATGTGTTATTATATTATTATATAGGTCTTATATTGGGTATACCAGGCTTTTGATACATAACAAAAATCAAATGCATTGTTCCCTTCTCCGGGATATATAAGCTCCAATTTTTCTGCAGACATTATTCTTTTTCTTATTATAGTAGTATTAATAAAATATACCTGGTTTAGTTTGTTTACCAAGAAATAAAGAGATTGGCTTGTGTTATAAATATGTAAGTGATACTCTGCAAGGTTTCAAAGTCTATAAAGAGGGTTAAAGGAGAAAGTGGCCTCTCTAAATCTTCCTTCCGGTAGCACAGCTGAGAGGCAGAACTCTCCCTAAGCATCTATACGCGTGTCCTCTGTCACCTCACCGATGGTAACTAGCATTTGGCTGGAGCTGGGTGCCAGGTGCTCTCTGCAGACTGTCCTCCAGTTTGTCACAGTCCCTGGCAGTCCTGTTTCACTCATGTATTATCTGTCTGGCTATGCAATCCCCTGGGCTTGAGATCTCTGATCTAAACAGAGAAAACTTGAGAAGATAAGGAGTTGGAGAACTTGTGATAAAGTCCCACTGCCTTACTGAAGAGCAGAGCAAGTGGCTCCCAGGTGGGTGGGCAGAGGCCAGAAGACTGTTCAGGTGAAACCACGGCTGTTACTGTTGGGCACCAGTGGGCGATAACTCTCAGGGAGTCAGCCACAAAATGTTGAAAATGTAGGAAGGTGCTTGCACCCGCCCAGACTCGATATAGTTTGTGGCTCTTAATCTAAATCAGTGCAGTTGCAAAGAAGGCCTGTGGGGCTCTCTCGGAGAGGTGCGCTGTTCTGGGCCACAGCAAGTCCCGCTTCCACAATCCCTCAAGCGGCCAGCAACTGAATGTGAGATCACTTCAGACAACACTTGCCTCTCTTTAGCCACTGTGGAAAAGTCACCGGCATAAATCTGAAATGTCTGTGTCCCCTGGACGACAGCCCGGGTGGACGGAGTCTCTCACCCACTCACTGGGAACAGGCACAGCATACAGATAAAAACAGCGGGGCTCTGCATGTGTGGGTTTCCATCAGCGATTGGTTGAACCTGCGGATATGGAACACGCGGATACTGAGGGCCAACTGTGCTATACCCTTTTATGCAAAGACTTGATCATCCATGGACTGGGGTATCCATGAAAAGTCCTAGAACCAATACCTCTAGGATATGGAGGGCTGACTGAACTCACTCGCAAGGCAAGCAGTTTTCAAGATAAATCACTCAGCTAACCAGAGAAGACTTAATAGGCAGGATCCTCAGAGTGAACCACGTCCATGTTCGTCACTGCACGGAGCAGCCAGATATGATTTCTAGGATGTCTGACAAACACGGGGCTCCAGCCTCAGTGGAAGGACTTAGCAGGTCACCCGCCTGTGTCACTGTCAGTCACTGGGTCTGGCCCAGATTCTCTCCCCAGCTCAAATTTTATGCTGTCTCTCTGCTTTGCCTGTCAGTCATCTGAGAGCCCAGCCTGACATTCAGAAATGCCTGGTGTCGAACTACTTCTGCGCCCTGCATTATGCAGCAGATGATGGAGATAGAAGGGCCCTGAGTGGTTCCATTTTAAGTTTCAGTTTTTAAGACACTATCACAAATATAGCAGTGCTCCAGGGACTACAGTGAGAAAGAATAAAACATACAACACCATCTCTGCATTAGAAATGACTTCCCACGATCAGTCCACTGCTTAAGGTAAGGGCTCCAGTTAGATTCCCCATGTTCGTGACTAATATGAAAAGTCACACCTTGACGTGTACACAGTGATAAGTGTGGGCACTAGTTCCTCACAATCGAACTTTAAAATCACCCTCTGTCTTTGTGTGGTTGAACAATTTTTTAACCTAAAAATTAACCTTGATTATCACACTCCTTGCAATATTTTCTAGTTCAGTGGTCCTCAAACTTCAAGAAGCCTGTAAAATCCCAGCGCCACCCCATACCATACCAATTAATTGAAACCAGACCCTCTGGCGCGGGGACCCAGGCATCAGTATTTTTAACTTTTGGCATCAGTATTTTTTTAAAACTTCTCATGACTGGTATTATACTCTTAATATATATCCATCTGTCTCTCCCTACCTTTCGAATTGCAAATTTATTTTCATTCATCTCTCAGAATTGGCTTTCAAAATCAATTTCCCTCCCTCTTGTTATTGCCCTAACTGGTTGCTACATTATTTGGAAATTAGCTTGACTTGTGAAAAACAGAATCAGCACATATTTAGTTGGTAAAAGCCCCAGAGATTCAAGGATGAGTTTTTCTATACAGCATCATTTCAGAATCAAATTAGTTTGCAGCTTTAGCCAAGAATCTCATAGAATGGAGGAAAGAATTCTTCCACTGAAACTATAGTTCTCTTCACAGGGTAACACTCCAAAGAGACACCAAGGAGAAAATCAGCTCAGCAGCCAAAGTGACAACTCGTGACTACACATAATGGAAAAACAGGGTGTCTCCTACCACCTCCCCCCTCAGACCTAAAACACAAAAGGTACATAATCTGAGCCAACCTGAACCACACGGAAAGTTGGACCATAAAATGTAATTTGTTTTTCACTCTCAAATCACTGCATTCATTGCTATATGCTCTGACTTTTCATATTCTCCCATCTTCCTTTCGGGCTCTGCTGAAAATATTTTAAACAATGTTGAACTCTATGGAAAAGCTTGTGTACCCTGCAATAACTTCTTTTTCTCCCTGCTGTCTCAGCCCGTGGTGGAGTGGGCACCCTGCTAACACAAAGGGCGATTTTACTCTGGGTGGGAGCTGGTGTCATGTAGTGTTGAATGTCTTGCCTTCCACATTCCCCAACATGGAAAACAAGGATAATAACATTTTAACTGACTTCCCATGGTCACAGGAAATTAAGAGGCAACCTGTGACATACAGGATAGTACAAAAAGTACACACTTTGGAACCAGATATGGCTGAGTCTGGCTCTGCTGTTTACTAGTAGGATGACCTCAGGGAAACTGCTTGATTCTCTTGGGTCTCAGTGTCCTCATCTGAATGGGGGATCACAACACCTACCTCATAGAGCTGCTGGTTGTGTTAACTGAGAGAGCATGCTGCAGAATGCCTAATGTTGTATCCGGCACACCATCCTTGCTCAGTTGCTGCTTGTTTTCTTTCCCTGCAATAGATCGGGAGAGCCAACAGGGATGCCACCTTGGAGTCCCAGGATCCAAGATTTCTAAGTTCACCCGGCTGGGAATCTAAGCTTATCAGCCTGCACCAGCGTCCCAAAAAGGCTCTGAGAACTTACTAACTGGCAACATGCCAAGCCTAAAACATGCAATGGAGAGTTCCCAATCCTGAATCTACCAAACACTCACCCTGTGTTGATGAATTTTCCTTGCCTTGTTCCTCAACCATGATGGGCTCAAGTGGGCTCATTATCAAGGTTCACAGAACCTTGCTTTCCTCCCTATAAATAATAAAGTTTTCCTATTTCCTCTCCCCATTTTTAATATATAGTCCTATCTCCCCCTTCTTCTCAGAAATGGCTTGAAGAATGTTGCATTTTCATATATGTGATGTAGGTTTTCAGCATGGTTCCTGTGGTCTTCGTATCAATCTTGCAATAGGAATATAATCACCACACTGAGGGGAGAGTCAATGGGTGTGGAGAAGGTTAATGTTTCATGCTAAAGTTCTGAAACAAATAACGATTATAGGACTATACTCAACAGGTTTCTTTCAGTCTTGGGATGTTTCAGCTCCTCATTTAAGTCAGGTCAGCTATTATACAGATTCTACCTGTTAACATCCACCTAGCAGAATTGTTTCCCCCCAAAATGTGTAAGCAATGACAACACAACACACTCAAAGACAAATGCTGTTGGCAATATCTCTCTCAAGAGAGATGGCTCCATGGGACAGAGGTGAGGTGGTACCAGTTATTCATTCAGGGCTCTTACAAGAGCCTGTTTTCAGAGTTTCCAATTCTAGAGCCAACATGAGCTTTTTTATCGCCACAGCTATATATCCATACCGTGCTAGCTTCTCATGTAATTCAGTGTCCTCGTACACTTCCTAAAATATACTTGTGCAATAACAACTCCCTATATACATATAAAGTTTTATTTTCTTCATTTCTTTTCAATATATGGAATTATTATAAATTCTCATTGCTTCAATTTTATCCAGCTGGGGTTCTGACCATGGCAGATACTGTGGACAATCCACTCATATCCCCTAACGCCATCACCGCACAGGCTGGCACCTTATAATTACAGCATTTGCTACTCTTGGCCTAAGGGGACTTCTCTACCCACAGGAGTCCACTAGGCCTTCAAGTGGAATAGGCTGGAAGTGGCAGGGAGTCAGCCTTCAAACAAAATAGAAAAGAATTACTAAATGTCCAATTCCTCAGCCCCCAGTTAGAGTAACTCTGAGGCATGTTCTACAGTCTCTCAGAGGCCCTGAGCAGGAGTGAGTCCCAGTTACCCATGGGGGAATCTGTTACCAAATCTCCCAAGGTTGGCTTCCTTCCCTTCTCTGCCTCATTTCCCCCCCACTTCCCTGTTAGTGCTTCCTGGGATCCTTCCAGATAAACTACTTGTACTCCAACCTTGTTTCAAGGCATGCTCGTGAGTCAGTCCAACCTAAGACCCTGACACATGCAGAGAGATCAAAAAGACTTACCATTACATCAAGACAGAGTTTCTTCATTCCTTTATTCCACTTAGATTTTTTTAAATTTCAAAATATTACAGGGGTACACATGTTTTGGTTACATAATTTGCTTTTGTACAGTTTGAGTCAGAGTTATAGGTGTGCCCTTCACCCAGATAGTGTGCACTGTACCGGTTAGGTGGGAATTGACCTATCCCCTCCTCACCCTCCCACCTGCTTGACTTCTGTTGAGTTTTACTTCCATACGTGCAATTCTTCTATTAGGTATTTACCCAAAGGAAAAAAAGACATTTTATAAAAAAGACACTTGCTCTCGAATGTTTGCAGCAGCACAACTCACAACTGCAAAGATGAGGAAACAATCCAAGTGTCCACCAGTACATGAGTGGATGAATAACATGTGGTATTATGTATACCATGGAGTATTACTCGGCCATAAAAACTTAGATTTTTTTTTTTGCGGGCTCACCATGTCACCATGTGCCTAGCCCTGTGCCAGGTTCTAGGGCTGCAACAGTTAACAAGATACACACCACCTTTTTCTCATTGCGTTTATGGCCTAATGGGGGAGAAAGACATCAAGCAAGTAAGCATCCAATTAACAGGTGCTGTGAAGATGAAGTGCACAGCACAGCCAGAGTATAAAATCAGGAAACCTGTCCACGTTTGCAGAAAAGATTTCCCATAGGAAGTAGCATTTTGCCAAAAGCTAAAGGAAGGGTAAGAGTGAGCAAGGTAAGGAGTGGGTGGAATATTGTCCCAGGCAGAGGAAACAGCATGTCTAAAAGCCCTGAGGCTTAAGGAGACAGCATTGCAGAGAGAAGACAAATGTGGCTGAAACATTATGGAAGAGTCCTACATCCTCCTCCAATCCCTTGCAAATAAGCACATCGGGCAAAGGACCTTAAAGAAACTGAAAAAACTATACAATTTTATTTGAGAGTTAAAAGAAAAACTAACACTATTATTTGACTCATCTAATGATTTATTCATTCTGCTTGCTTGATCCAGCCCTTAAAATTTTGGTTACTTTTAAACTCCACTTAAAAACATGAAATCTTGAGAAGTTGTTCAAAAGTCAAATTAGTTGTCTTCATGGAGAGTAAAACCTTAGTGGAAGCACACCAGTTCAGAATGGTTGGACTTCCAGTCCTTTCTTAGAAAATGATGTTTACGTTTGAGATGTACCCTCAAATCTATGATCATATGGAGAGGGTCGGGGGATGGAGGGATAAGAGAGAAGAGTTGTGATAATTTATTTCCTTTCGTTTCAGGGGTCCCAAATCACCTGAGGATTCCTGGAACTCAGCACACAGTTGTATTTACAGCTGGGATTTATTACACCCATATACTAAGGATACGCAGCCAGATATAAGGGGAAAAGAAACGGGCAGAGAAATCAAGGCCAGGCTTCCTTAAGCTGTCTCCCTCCTGTGACAGAGCACACTTGAACATGTTCCTTTCTCCAGCAACGAAAAATGCAGTAACGTGTGCAATGTTTCTGCCCAGGATTCTCATTAGAGACTCAGCATCCAAAGTTTTTGTTAGGGTAGGTCACATAGGCACCCTCTGCCTAGCAAGTACCATTCTTCTAAATCCCCAGAAATAAGCAGGTGTTCGGCATAAATCACGCTGTTTGTGGAAACAGTCCACACACAGTGGACCCCCCTTGTCTCTTAGAGAACGGGTCAAATACCAAGTTCCCAGATGCCAGCCACAGGCCAGCCTTGCAAGCAGACTGTTCTAAACATAGCAACCTTGCGCCTGCTACGTTAACTCTTTTCCACACACCTATCATCCCATGAATAAGAAGTTGTGAAAACAAATGAGTCAAATGTTTGCCTATTTTCAGCATCATTAGATCAACAGACAAAGATAAGCAACTTTGTAGGAAGTTTTATAGAAATTTTCTTCTGCAGTGGCTTGGTCCTGAGTGGTTTGGAAATATCATTGTTAAATAGCTCAGGTGAAGTTTAGAGACCGCCAGGTACACATAGATATTGAAGCCCATTTGGGCCCAGCTAAAAGAACAAACCAACTAAAAACCTCTCATTTTGTCAGCCTCAAAGAGACAATACCAATTGTCCATACTTAATGATTGCTTTCATTTGACAAGCACATTAAAAACTGAGATTTCATCTCCTGTCTTCCAACAGCAGGACTCTGCTTGGAATAAAATGCAGACCTCCAGCAATGAAGCCAACTCATCCAGTGACATAAAATCCATTTACGACAAACATAAACCATGTTTTCAGCAATAATTTACATATCTGAAATGATAGAAATTGGAAACTGATCAGCATAGCCTAAATAAATGGCCCTCTTCATTGTACCACTTTATAGCCAAAGTGACCTTTCTTAGTGCAAAGGTAGCATATTTATAGGATGCTATTTTCTCATGTAACTCACTGTCACATTACATTTTCATAAATATTACTGAAAGGTAAAATAGCTGCATATAATAATACCCCATAAATACTAAACCGTACCCTTGAAAAAGCAATGTAAAAAATATTCAATAAAATCTGCAAAGAGAAAACTATTCACAATTTAACGCAAAATACCTATTTTGCATGTTACTTTTTAGCCTCTGTCCACGTGTATATATATATTATATAAAGTTATGATAATATCGTACATCAAGGTTCACAGATTTTTTAACATATGACAAATATTTTTCATATTTCCCCACAGATGTCATAATTATCACTCTATTATTTGCTATACTAGGATACAATTTTACTTTTAATATACATCTATAAATAAATTCTTAATTTTTAATAAAAGTAATCTACACTCATTGTTAAAAATGAAACAGTCAAGAAATGATTATAATGACAAGTCACAGTCCCCTGCCTTACTACATTCCAGCTGGTGTCATTCCCCAGGAACAACCAATTTTATTTAAATGTTTCTGTTTTTAGTTTTCCACTGATTAGCTCCATTTCACTAAATAACATATTACATAGTATTTCTTAATTTATTGATTTTAGATATTATCTATTACTTACTATTTTTAGTTCATTGGTTTCCTTTGTAATTACTTATCCCTTAATTTCTTCTTCCATCTCCTATGGGTAGAATTTTCATAACTCTCCACTCTGTAAGAATGAAGCGTTATGAGTACCTTTATCCTCCCCTTAAATTTTCCTCCCCAACTTTAACTCTCAACTTCTCTATTCATATTTACACTTTTATAGCATAAAGATTTATATTAAATGACATTTACATGCTTTTCTGTAGCCATGTCTGTCTTTTATGCTTTGTCTATAGGTTAATTCTAAAAGTTGAAATCAACAAACAGTGCATATATAACGATGACTCCATAACTATTTTCCACTCTTAGAGCCAAATGGTACAGTATAGCTATATATTTTTCCTGGAATTTCTAGTTGCCTTTGTTTTCCTTCTCGCAATGTTTGTCTATATTACTCCCTTTTGTCATCTAGACAATCAAACACAGTAATATATTTGTAGACTCTCCTCCCCTCACCTATCCATAATCTCTGATACTTTCCAAAGCAATCTTTTCTCCTGCTCCAATCAGGACTAATTGTCAGTACAATCCAGCTGTCACCTGGGATTTTCCTCTATTACTCTCTTGCGCTGAAATGACTATTTCCAGGATTCCACATGCCCTTTTTGTTTTTCTTTTTCTTTTGTTTTTTCCTCTTAGAACATACCTGAAAATGTCTGTATTCTACCCTTACACTTGCCTGATAGTTTTCTGGGAAGAGAAATCTAAATTGAAAATAATTTTCACTCAAAATCTTGAAGTTTTACACCATCCACATATTGCATTCCTTGTTGCCGTGATTCTTGTTCCTTTGTGGGTGGCCCGTTTTTTATGTCTGTTTGTTTTATTTTGTTTTCTTCCTCAAAAAACTCATAAAAGCTTCCATTTATTCCAGATATTCAGAACTTCCAGAAATAGTGCTTTTTCTCTATAGATGTTTTACTCATTTGTGCTGAACATTCAGTAAATTCCTTCATTCTTGCTCTTCAGTTTTAGGAAGTTACCTTAAAATATTTCTCTGATAATTTCCTCTTCTCTCTTTTTTTCTGTGTTCTCTTTCTGGTTCAGCTAGATTTATCCTCTATGACTTATCTTTTCTCTCATATTTTTCCATCACTGTTTTCTCTCTATTCTACCTTGTAAGAAATTACCTCAACATATCTTCTACCTTTTCAGTGTTTTTTCTTTATTTCAATGCTCATATATTAAATATTTTGTTCTTTGTTC
>NW_012148618.1:5180666-5251523 GCF_000956105.1 Propithecus coquereli
ATATATAGATCTACTTCATTCTTTGGCATAGCATTACATTTAAACTATAAAACATAACTTATTTAATTAGCATCTTTCTGTGGAGATTTATGTTGGATTTTTAATCCTTTACTCTCGGAATCAAAAGTGTACTGAAAGCAGAACTAAGTTTAAACACCTGAGTTCAGCAGACAAGTGCCTTATGATGTGGCTGCTGCCTATACGTGCAGCTCCATCTCCTCCACTTCTTATCCAGCCACACCAAGTTTCTTGCAATTCCCCAAAACGCTGTCCTGCTAGGATTGTGTCTGCCTGGAATGCCTTCTTTGCCCTTCTTTGGCCAACTCTTGCTAATCTTTTAAAAGTACTCAAATTCTAGTCTAATTGTGATGCCACTCTTCTGAATGCCCTTGATTCTGGTGCTACACTATGCACCATGGGCTCTGGAAATAATTGTTACACCTCTCACTGCTCAAGCAGTCCAGGCAGGAGGTGAATGAAGGCAGGACTAAGGACTTACAGGGTTGAAAAGAAGGTGGGGTGAGGCTGGTAAGAGTCTGCATGAAAATCAACACCACGCTTATTGGCATTGTCACGCTTGCAGTGAACAGAGCACCTGCAGGACACAGGGTACTGAAGAGGGTGAGCAACAGATGTGCTCGTGGAGGAAAACAGCAACACAAAGCAGCCCAGGGATCCACAGTGCCTAAGTCTCGCCTTTCACACTACAAGGGTCCACCTTAGAGCCTAGTTAGTGTGACCACGGAGACGGATACCACAGGAGGGCTGTGGAGGCAGAGGAGGCCGAGATCTGGGGCTGTTGGGAATGATTTCAAGGAGTGGCAGGACTGGACTGAGACCTGAAGGAAGAATTAAACTGAGAGGAATGGTCAGGCTAGAAAGAAGGCTATAGACAAACACCTGGGGCACGGGACGCTGATCCACTAGGCGGGGACCGCAGAGGTTTGCGGAGGAGGCAGGAAGGTGGAAAGGGGGCTGAACTGACAGTCTCAAGACTGGTGTTCTAGACCTGGTTGCACCATGAATTAATTCAATAAATGTATATTGAGCACCTGCCGTTCTGGGCACTGGTGACACAGCAATAAAAAAAATAAAAATCCCTGACCTCACAGCACTTCCAGGCCAGGGGTTCTGCTGCTAATTTCTGCTGTCACCTAGAGAAACCACTTCACTGCTCTGGATCTGCCTCCTTGCCTATAACATAGGAGTCTTCTCTTGGGCATCCTCAGATCACGTTCCTCGCCAATATTCTAAGATTGATAGGAAGAGGCTGGAAACGTCAGTGGAACCAGATGATGGTGAGCTAAGGAACCCGGTCTCCTTCAACTAGGCAGCAAGAAGCTTATGTCGATCTGTAATGGAGAACGCTTTCAAGGCGGAAGTTTAGAAAGACTGATGTGATAGCGTGAAGACAGAAGAGAGAAGATTGGAAGTTGGAAACAATTTAGGAGAGTATTGATCCTTACAAGGTGACAAAGACTCCAACATACATCCTAAGAATCAAAATCATGGGTGAATAGCACAGATTTGATAAACCATGAATAAGCTACTTCTTCTTAAAAATACTGTCTTTATTAAATGGCTGGCTATAAAGGCTTCATTGCAATGATACTAAGATCAGCAGAACTGGGGAGAGCTTGGCAAACTAAAGATGTTTTTGGATCTCTGTATAATAACTTGGCTTATGTGTATGTGTGCTGCTTCATGGGCTCCAAAGGAGGGTCCCACATGCCAGAGAAATACCGTACAGCCCATGCCAGGGGGTAGGAAAACACTACCCAGGGGGTATGGCTTGGCAATGTGTGTAAATGTGACTGGCTATATTTTGGAAGATGAATGAAACCCAAGTAACACGAGTTGTCTCCCCTGGCATTCTGACAATAAGTGCAGTATGTGGAATTTGCTATCTTTAGCCTCTCGCTTGAAAATTGTAGAGTGCTTATCACCCTGGTAGCTAATCGCTCAGCCATCTCTACTTCAGCCTTCCCATGGCTAAAAGAACTTTAGAAGTCACTCAAAGATAAATGTTCCCTGCCAGAAAATACCTTAAAATAGAATGTTTTAAGGGTTTCCCTGAGCAGGTAATAGGCATGTACTTAAATATCCCACTGCCCCAGCCCCACCTCCCACCTCCAAGAGCAGGTCTCTGGTCCACCCCCTTTGCTAAACCTGGGGTGCTGGGAGCCCCTTTATAGAATGTCTGTCACCTAATTAGAAATCAGAGCAGAGCTCAATGACTCGATCTCAGTCCCATTCTTCTTGACTTACTAATTCCATCATTTGCTTCCAGTTGAGTGAAAAACAGACAAACAAACTAAAAAATGAAGAAATCTAACAGAGCAGGACAGTTCAAGTAAGTCAGGTAGACTTTGCTAACAGAACGATGACAAAAGGCAATTTTTTTCACAGGCATTACCCATAATCAAACACCTAGTTGTGATGTCTCCTGTGTCCTGCTCCCCCAGCCGGGCCCTTCACTTCCACTCCTCCTAGAGTGGGATGAGGAACAGCCACATGACCAGTCACCAGTAACCAGGTGTCACTTCTATCCTTATTTCTGAATATTACATCAGCAACCTCTCAAATTCTTGAAAACTGTAGTGTTTTCACACACTCGCACACCGCCCCCACACACACACACAGGGAGAGAGCCGGAGACACAGACAGCAATGAGACTAGGATGCTGTGGAGGCTACTGGATAAACGCGGGATGAGCGCAGAACCTGTCACATTGGCCTACCTGGGAGGCAGTCCCAGTCCATACTCAATAATTCAGACACTGAGGATCCAAGGTCTGAAGTTGGCTTTTTTTTTTTTCTTTTTAAATTCGTTTCATTATTCATTTCCCTCTCTCTTAGTTGCTTATCTTTTCAGCATTTCACTACTGTTTAGCTCCTTGGAGACTTAACAGGGAAAATAAAAAGGTACCAAATTAAAACCAGCCAATTTTGTTTTCTGACAGCATCTCTGATTCAAGGCAGTGTAAGAAACGTAGTTTAAACTATCAGATAAAATAATATTTCTTTTCCTTAATTATCTGTACATTTCAACTATTCTTTCAGTTCCTGGTCTCTTTTTCTCTATTCCTACCACAACATATTAAAAAATTCTTTTACCTTCCACTTTTAATCTGTCTCATCTGTTCACAAAACAACTGCCTTTTTCTCATTTGTGCTTGCTACTTCCAATAGCCCTCAATTTAATCATTCTGGAGAGATTTGAGGGCATCCAATTTAATTATTGTAGGTCTAAAGCAGAACTTAGCATTGTGATGCCTTTTGCTAAGATTATATGCAATTTAAAACACATCAGAACATAAAAATCAAGTTATCTCCTGGAAACTTACCCTGGACAAAGAAACAAACAAAAATGTAGTAGCTCTTGTGTCAACATCTGAAAAATGTGTAGAAATAGATATTAATATTCCACTCAGTGGTATATCAGCAATAACTGCTGATCACATACTAAACATAGCTCGATCGCCTACGATGCCAGACCCTTTGCGTACATTATTTCATGTAGATCTTGCAACAACTTTATGAAGTAGGTATTAGGCCATCTTACAGATGAAGTAGTGTGGTTTAAAGAAGTGAAATATCTTATTGAAAGCCTGTCATCTGGTAGGTGAATTAGGAACAAATACATCACATCAGCTGGATCTTTTCTGGCATTTATATAGAGAAAATAGAAAAGGAAAGTGGAAACCAGTAGAGTCTATAAGAACACCATATGGAAATCCATTCCTAACACAGAAGCTGATGAAGTAGGATTCCCTGATCAGGATCAACCACTCGCAGATACTTATTGGTGAATTCAAGAGAAAACAGGAAGGAGAAGATTCAATCAGCATAACTTCACCATTCCTAGAAAATTAACTCAAACTCCATTAATCACTCAGTAAATTTGCTGATAGGAGAAATGGGAGAGAGACACAGGAGAAGTAGGAGATGGTGTCCTTGCCTGCAAAAGATGCATAATCCGTATTGGGTGCCAACATAAACAATGAGCAATGCAAGTGTGTCTATTGCCTATTGTGAAAAGTCTTGTGCCTTTGGAGAAGGCAAAGTTTAACACAAATCGGAGTAGTCAGGAAGGTTGATGAGGAGTTGAAACTTGAGTGGAGCCGTAAAGGGTCAAAGCTTCGTAAGCCAGGTGATAATATTATCAAAGCCTGACCTTCATCATCTATCCACTGGGAATAGCAATCCTGTCTGCTTCACAGTGCTGCAGTGAAGACTGACTGGACTAACTCATGCACAGCAGTTAGCACAGTGCCAGGCACACAAAGAACATCAACAAGTGTCAGTTATTATTTGTAAAGCAGTTTCATGCAGGCAAATGTCTAGTTGGCAAGGGCGAGTAAGCTCCAGCTAGAGCCCTCCAGGCCTTGTCATCTTGGCTGAAATGCCCAATAAACAAATTGGCTGAGGCTCAGGAGGGCTCTGGCAGGGCCAGCGATCATTGCTGGCTCAGCTTCTCCTCTGCAAAGTCCCCACCTGACAGCAGACCCTGAACTCCTAGGCAGCAGTCTAGGACCCAGGCTGTGCTTGCCATGGCCAGCATGACACCAGGAGATGTCACATTTCCAGGCTTGGGCTACCCTAGTTGGAGAATCAGTCATTGATTGGAGAAGCAGTCATTGGTTTCCAAAAAAAAAAGGAGGATATGAATGCTCCTGCTAGATGCTGGTCTATCCCTAGCTCCAAGTTTTTGCCTGCTGTCTTTGCTGAGAGGCAACTCCAAGTAGTGGAAGGAGCTCCAGAATTGAGGCTGAAGCCATGCAGTGCCACTTCCCAGCTAAGCAACCCTTTGTCCCTCAGCCCCCTGCCTCCTTATGTGTTCTTTCATTCATAAAACAGGATAATACACTTCCTCTAAGAACTGCAACAGGCTCATATGAGATCGTGTGGGTGAATGCCTTTGCTAAATATACATTATAAAATAAATATAAAATGAAAATAATTATCTGTCCTGGGCCCATTTATTCATTCACCAAATGTTTACTGAGCATTTTTTATGTACCAGGAACTGTTCTTAGAGCTGAGGATCAACTAGGGGACAAAACAGACCAAAATCCCTGCCTCTTGATGTTTCCATGTCAGGGTCTACATCTCCCTAGAATGTGGACAGTAGACAGGGTGGCAAAGCACCTGTCTCTGACAGTTACTGCTCTAGCTATGAGTTACCTTCATTTCCAGGGTCTTATGTCTACCTTCCCTGCTCGCCTAACAGTGTTTGAACCTGACTTTGCCTTGAGCCCTGCTGTGGTTCCAGTTTTCCTTCTGGTTCATCTAGATGCTTTACTTGACTTTCTCCATCCTGGCTTGCAGCCTCGCCTGTCTTACACCAAAGCTGCCAACATCCTGGCATGACAATTCTCATAAAATGCCCAGCTGTAAAATGAAAATCTGGGTACATATAACATGTCCAATACGTTTACTTTGCATCTGGGCCACAATAGTGGTTACCTATGGGCAGGATGAAAACCATAGCCAAAAACTGAGAGTCAGCATTCTTCATGGCCAGCTGAGTCCAGTCTGTAAGCAGCATAGCTTGCCAGCTGCTTTTCCTGGCACATCTGGTGCTGGTGTTCTGGACTTTAGTGTTCTGAGCCAATGAGAGCACCAAGGGAATGATTGTGGTTGATTATCTGACATCACGATTATGGATCTCAAAATAACCCATCAGTAACAGGTTGAGAGGTGGAGGTGTGGCAGGCCAGGTGGAAACTGTTCCAGAGTGCACGGAGTGAAGGGCTCTACCTACTCAAATTTGCTCAGATGAAAACAGCATCCTTTTTTGGAAAGTGTCTCCGCTCATGGTTGGTATAGCAGCAGGTAGAAGGAAAAGCCTTCAGCTCCTAAGACATGCTTCCAAGTCAAACCAGTGTGGTTGCCATGGTACCAAGGCTCCTACAGCAGGCAAAAAGATGTAGTTGCAAACACTTGTTAGTAGCACAGAAACATTCAAATAAATGGCAGTGTTGGATGGCTGAAAGTGTCATGAGGCCCCTTCAATTCAAGTGAACAAACAAGTATTGATGAGCACTTTCTATTTGGTGACCTTTAGGCACATTATATTAGGTATAGGATGGATGCTGGGATGAATAAGATACTGTCCATGCTCAAAACCTTAGAGTCTAAGAGGTTTATAATCAAGTCTTGCAAAGAGACATTTCACAAAGAGAACTAAAACACAAGGTAGACTGTGACAGCTACTAAAGGAAAAGTACAAACCCCTATTCACTTATTCACCCATTAACTCAGAAAATATTACAGTCCAAGCTCTGTTATAGGTGCTGGGTATCCAGTTTTAAGAAAAAAAGAGTTCCTTCCCTTAAAGTCTAGGGTGGGGAGAGACCTGAGCAATAGATGATAAATTAGATAGATAAATAATGATGAAGACAGACAGATAGATAGATAGATAGATAGACAGATGGGATAGAGGATTACAAGCTGATACTTGCCGTGAAGATTACAGACAGGATCCTATGATATAAGAGTTCCTTAAGCACAGAGGTGGGAAAATTATGACAGCTGGAAGAAAGGTAGGCTTCATGGAAGAGGCAACAATGTGAGCTTGGCCATGGATGACAAATAGGTTTTTAACAAACAGGACAAAGGACCAGAAACTGAACAAAGGCGCGCAGAGGTGGAAGAGTGCCAGCGGGACTTGTGCACAACTGGATGGTGGGGTTTGGCTAGAGCACAAGGAGAATGCATGAAGGAGGGAAGGAGCTAACAAGGAGGATGCCGGGACAACAGAGCACAGTGGTTAGTGCTCGGTCACAGAGCCAGGCTGCCTGATTCTGCCACTTCCTAGGTATGTGACCTGCAGCAAATGACTTAACTTCTTGGTGATTCAGTTTCCTTCTCTGCAAACTGGGGATTATAAAGTTGTTTGAAAGATTAAAGGATGTTATACAATTCAAATGTGTTAAGTGGTATCTGGCACATAGCAGTACGTGTCTTGACTGAGCAGAGTGCACAGCGACCGGCCCAGGTAAGCCTTTCTAACGGCGCTGGTGCCGAGCAGGAGCTCACCGGGCCCTCCCCCGAACCTTGGGAAATGTCCCTGCTAATGACTAAAAAGCCCCATCATTTTGAAGTGGAATGTGGTAGGTAAAGCTTTCAGGACACTGTCTTGTTTCAGATTTAAATCCTGTCTTTGAGACCTTGCTGTAAGTTTGCACCTTGTGGCTTATCTCTCTGATCTCAAGGCATGAGAACCCACCCCAGGAAAGCTGCTTTCTCCCATTTCTCCTGCTCACTAAGCATGGGACACTGCAGAGACTGCAGGTGAGGAGCTTCCCCAGGTGTTCCAAGGAGGCGGATCAGAAGGAGACTGCTCACTGAATTTTCCTGGGAGCTATGTTCCTTGCCTGGAATGATACAGTCATTTTACATTGAACATAATCACTGAATCAAACAATGCTATCATGGGACCAGGGGTTCATCCATCCATCTCATCACCTTCCTGTGGTCTCAGCTTAAAAGGCCTCAGGAAGACCCCAAAGGCAAAGCCAACATGAGATGCAGGCCACATGCTAGTGTGGGGGCTGCTGAAAGCTGAGTCCCGCTGCCCCCCTAAGCTACAAAGCCCTGCTGACTCTGAGGGAGGAGAAGCAAACCAGTTAGCCAGGCCTGGTGAGAAGGAGCCAGCATGGGACAAAGAGAGGAAGGCGACAATAGGGAAACAAAGCTCCTGTTTTCAAGCTGCAAAACCAGGCTATGACCCAGAATCTAGTCCAATGTTACATATTTGGGTGAGCTGAGGTAATTCAAACTCGGTAGGGGTGTTTGTTTGTTCTTTGCACTGAGTCCTTATGTCTTTTTGTGATTTACCTTTGTGAATTGGAAACTAGGCTGGTTTTTCTAAAGAGGATGATTAGACTGTGAGAGGAAAGTTAAAGGGTTTTTGCAATTTATTGGAAGAACAAAAAAATGCGAACAAAGCTAGAGTTCACTTTCACCCTCCTCTCTTCCTTCCCACTTACGCTGCTAATAATATCTCATCAGATATGGGAAATATATGTCACATAAGCAAGGTGAAGGAAAAATTCTGAGGTCAAAGATTGTTCTATGCAGAGAAGCCACACAACTTTATTTAAGTCAGTTATCTCTGTGGGCCTCTATTTTCACATCTGTAAAATGGTAAGGCTGGACTGGGAATCTCTTGGGCTTCTTGCCACAAACTAGAGTTTGTAAATTTAGGGAAATATGTTGTCACCCTATCAACCAACACTACTACTGGCATTAGTTTCAGGGATATGGAAACGGTTCAGAAATTTATAGCTATATCGTACTAATATATGAAAAGAGCTCAGTTGTTTTGATTTGTTTCTAAATCATAGTGTAACTTCTTAAGAACAAACTCCTTTACCAGCAAACGTGGTACACAACCAGTTATTGTGCTCATTAAAAATGGTCCTCATCCCGCCAAAGCCTGGGTAGGATGTGAGGGCCCTGTTTCTTCTTTCTTCTCACCACGGGGTCACTCTGTGCACATGTTCTTATGACTGGAAAAACTGTGTTAAGCATACATGGAATGTCCCATTGTTCATATATGTTCATTAATTGTCTGACTTTCCCACTGTCTAAACTAAATCAACTGCTTAAAAAAATTCTGAAGACTACAACAGAGTCAAGAAAGGATTATCCTGGGGAAAAAGGGCAAAGGGCAAGAGCTGGTGGGGGGGGGGGAGAAAAGGAAGAGAAGGACAAAAAGGAGAATTCAGAGGAAATAAAGATGAGGTCTCTATAGTTTTTCCATTGTTATTTATTTTCTTCATACTTCCTGACTTTTTTCAGAAATGCAATGTGGCAGAATTTAACATCTGGTAATAAACTGCATGTTTTCTGATTTGATCACATAGCCACTAGGAGGTATCACAGCCTCTGGTTATTGAAAATAATTTATTTATGGAAATAAAAATAAGGCTTTGTTATTTATTTTTCATAGTTCTGAAATCATCAGCAATGCCTTTATTAGCATTTAAATGAATGAATGAATAAAATGTTATACTCCCAGTGGTAGACTGGCCATGCTGATATCAGGTACACCCAGTGTCATCCAGACATCTTTGCATTCCTCTAGAGATGGGGTAGTTTGTTTCCTCCCGTGCTATTCCCTCCCATCTTAGCTGTTAGAAAATGCTTCCTTTTGTTGGGCTCAAATCCATCTCTCTAATTTTCTATTGATTGGTCTTATTGTTCCTCATTTGGGTCATGTATAGCAAGTCACTTGTATGTAGCAAAATTCTCTTGCATTTTGAGTAGTTAAAGCCATCTATAAGGTTTCTCCAAGCTCCACACTCCCTTGTGCCTAACAGGTCCTTCTAGCACACGGTGCCCAGGCCCCTCATTGACAAAACTGGTGAATAAATAAGACCAAAAAGAGAATAAATTACTAGAAAATGGATAACCTATGATAATCAATAGTAATCAATATATTTTTCAATAATTCATAAAAACATTTGTCAATCACCTACTATGTATGAAGCACATAGGTATGCTGCAGAAACAGTAGGAAACAGACTCTGTTCACATGGACTTTGCATTCTAGTAAACAATAAATGATCAATGCCCTTTAATTATGGGCATTAGTTACCAAGCACAATGCTGGTGTCACTCAGTCTACATTTCTCGCTTTGGTTCATGACACTTTCAGGAGAGATCTTAAGTGCCTTATGAACTGCTGATATATATATAAAACATGAACCCAATCTTCCAGTCCAACGATGCTAACAATTGAGGAAAATAAACCACTCTGATATCATTTTTTAAAAACTACTTTATTGAGGTATGAATGGCATGTAAAAAAAATGGCATGTATATTACATATGTAATATACACGATTCAATCAATTTGGGGCTAGGTATAAACTTGTGAAACCATCACCACCATCAAGGCATTAGACATATCCATCACCTCCAAAGTTTCCTCCTGCTTTCTTTCGTATTAGTTTTACTTATTCATTTATTTTTATAGTAAGAACATTTAACATAAGATCTATCCTCTTAGAAAATTCTAAATATACAATGCAGAATTGTAAGCCGGAGGCACTATGCTACATAGTAGATGAGACGACTTATTTTTGCTAAACCTAAACTAGCTCCCACTGACCACTGATACCTTTTTTTCAGGTTTGTTCTAATGTTCACGAACTACCCTATTCATATTTCCATACTGGAGTCTTGCCTAGAGTTGGTGTAAAATTCACCATCCTGGAGCCTTTATAATCCACTTTCTTCACTTTCAAGTCTGGAAACTCCATATGCCTTCTCTGTGCCCCCACTCGGGTCACGAGCACCTTTCTTGTCCTTCCAATCTTTTAAAGATTCTATCAGAAGTTAAGTGATCTTACTGATTGCTTCTTGGTCCCATGGGATGTGATTGATCCAGGCCAGGCATAATGAGCTCTCAGTTCCATGTTATCAATTCATATTCATTCTCCAATCTCCGGACAAAGATAAACTGTGGCCCCCAAGGAGGAGGGCTATCCACACTCTCCCCTCTTGTGACTCTTTCTCCACCAGCCTAACTAAAATAGCTCTTGGCGTTGACATTATTTTTCATAAGCATCCGCTGATCTCAATGCTCAGCCTCTGGGTACTGTTCTTACACGTTGCTACTACTCTGTCATATTCCTCTTGGTCACGTGTCCTTCTGTCCATCTGTGGTAGGTGTCTTCTTTGCCTCTGAGCCCTTGAGGAAGCTCCCTGAGCATCTCTAATGCAATTGCAAATGATCTCAGGAAGGAAGACAAGAAGACATGTCCTTAAATATATGTTCTCAGGTATCTTTTTGTCTTCCTTCCTGAGATCATTTGCATGTGGCAGAGTTACTTTTTGAGATCTCCCTAACATTCTGTTAGAATTACATGCCCTGGAATCACATCAACTGCTCTTTTTTAAAATTTCTGATGCCTTGTCATCTTGCATTTTGTTCTGATGAACTCCAGGGATAGAATCACTTTCTTCGAGGATCCCTGTCTTCTTCACTGCATCAACCTGGGTCTTCCTTGTTGAACACAGTTCTGACATTTGTCACTTCTACATTTCAGGAGATGACTTTTTCAGCAAAGCCTGTCAATGTATCGTCGGATACTCTGCTGTTTAGTTGCATGATCTGCCTACGCAGTCCTGAATATTTCAAGTTCCCCGCTGTGCCCCTATCTTGTATTTCTCCCTGTCCCATGCCCAAGGTTTTGCAAGATGCCAACAAAAATAACGATCTGGTTAAAATGAGGACTTAAAAGAAAGGGACAGACGGGGAACAAAGGGACCCTGCAAAGGGCTGCTCATGTGTGCATGCGAGGTAGCGGTTTTGGGGAACCATTTATTTTAAGGTAATTATAGAACCGCTTTGTTCCCTTTGAAGCTCAGAGAATAAGGAGAGTGAGCAGCTTTGGTGCTGGGAAGAATCAGTTAACCCCTGAGAGACACGGTTTAGTGCAGCATTGTTGGACAGAAATATAATGTGAGGCACACACGTAATACACATTTTCTAGTAGCCACATTTTAAAAAGTAAAAAGAAATAGCTTAAATATATTTTAATAACATTTTGTTTAACCCAAGTATCCAAAATACTATTTTAATGGGTAATCAAGATAAGAAGTTACTAAAAGATATTACATATTTGTATACTAAAGCTTTGAAACCACGTGTATATTTCATACTCACTGAACACCTCAATTCGGATGCTAAATTTTCATCAGAAATACTTGATCTATAGCTAGATTTCATAAAATGTACAGTTGAAAAAGTAGATTCATATACCCAAGTTGTTTCAAACATACTTAAAAAGTTTTCCAATAGGCGGATCCAGTGTATGTTTTTAAATTTAAATTAATTAAAATGAAATAAAATTTAAAATTCCACTCCTCAGTTGCACCAGCCACACTTCAAGTGCTTAGTAGCCACATGTAGCTGGTGGCTACCACACTGAACAGCTTAGTCTAGAAACAGTCTTGAGCGTGAGCAGTTGTCTTTTAACAAAAATTTCTTGAGCTCAACACATAGTAGTTCATCTTTAACATCCCATGATTGAGAACATGCAAATTGAAAGAAAGTATGTATTCAGTAATTCCTTTAGATAATTTTATTTTACTCTTCACAGTATCTACATATATTTGAAAAAAAATATTGAGATGAATATCTCAAACGAGTGTATTTTTGCAGCCAGCACACACTTCTTAGTATACATGTGGATTTGAAAACCCACTGCGGTAACTTCTGCCATATCCCGGGAGCCCTTGTGCCACAGCCACTTACAAAAGGGTCCCCTGTGCCCCCAAACTGAGCACTAGGAATTATTAATAGTACTGGTTAAAATGGAAGAGAAGGCTCTCAAGCCATTATCAACCTTTGGCATACTCATGAAAATTAGTTATCAAATGTTAATGAGCCAACAATTCAATGCAGAACGAAGACTTTTTAATTGCAGTGAGGAAGGGGGAGTAAGAGGGAAAATTTGGAATATAAGCTATGAAGAGAGGGGGAAAGGAGGGCCCTAAGTACATAAGCTTTCTTTCCTTTGCCTAAGGCTGATTGGTATGCAGCATCTTTGTGGTGTTCCTAGTTTATTTATTCATCAGCCAGTGTGCATGCCACCGTATGCAGGTCTCTGTGTTGGTGAAGGAGCAGTCAGGACAGGGTGAGGATATGAAGAAGTATATAATTCACAGACGTGTCCAAAAGCCATTGCCTTTTTCTCTAATAGGGGAGAGAAGACCCAAGCTCAATTGATTCCACCACAAGGTAGAACATATTAGGTGCTACAAGGGAAGTGCAGATAAATGACACAGGTACCCTCCTGAGATTTCACAGGAGGAAAATGTCAATGCTGTCAAAGAGGGTTGCAGAAACCTTAGAATAGGTGATAACTTTTGTGTTTTGCCCTGGGCACTGAAGGATGGTCATGGTGTATGATATTTTAAGGAAAAGCTCTCCAAGCATGAAGTCTAGTGTAAGAAGAAACATGGAAAAGCACGGGAAGGAACAGTGAACAATGCAGCTTAATTCCAACGCTGCAGAGGTGAAAGGGAAAGCTGAGATTGACAAGGAAGGCTGAGGTCCCCTTGGCTGCCAGGCTACGGGTTGTGCCCTATTAAGTAGAGCACTGGGAGCCACTAAAGGCATTTGAACAGAGGGTTTAATCGTATATGTGGATTTATACAAGTGTGAGATTGATACTCATGAAATGGTGATGAGGATGATGGTGATGACAATGACAACAATGATGACAACTAACATTTACTGTGTGCCAGGCCCAGTTCTAAGTGCTTTGCATGCATTAACTCATTTAATTCCCCAACAACTCTATGATGTAGAGGAGAGGGGGAAACATCAGGCTGTTCGTTTTGGAACTCAGAGAGGCAAAAGATAGAAGATAAAAATACTAAACAACAAACGCAATAACACAAGCCAACAGGGAGTTCTTATGTACAAGAGCTACAGAGCATTCAGTACAAAAAAATCAGAACCCACACACTGCAGGAGGCAGTGGGATGTGTCATAAACAATACATTAACCTGTCGGAGTCACCTCCTGTGGGATTTCCTGAAGATGGTTCTAAAGGGGGGCAGGTGTGGCTGTGGTTGGCTGGCCACTGGCCAGGAGGCTCAGCCCAGGAACCAGGTACCTCAGCTGGCCTCTAGTCAGTTACCTTCACCGGCTCCCACAGAACTCTGCCCATAGAAGAAGATACTGGGCTTGAATCACTCTTTCTTGTAAGGATCACTCTTTTCCTGACAACAAGCATCAGAATCATCTGGGAATTTGCTAAAATTCCTGATGCCCCAGCACCTGCAATACTTGTAGCCTCTTTCACCTTGCTCTGCTCTGACTACTCCTCAAAAGGCATAAAGCTAGACATCATGGAAATTTACTCTTCCTCATTCTCTTCCTTGAGTTCTAGCCCTTTGGTATAAAACATTTACCACTGCCACATGCTTTCTGCGCTGCTAGAATGGAGAAGGACATGCATAGGCAGGTAGTTTTATTTCAGTAACTTTTTTATAAAAACTGCATTAGTGTACATCTGTTCACCATCCTTCCAATTAGGCTGCTGTTTGCTGAGGGAGTCTATCCTTTGTAACAATTCTGTGTCACATGTTTTGTAAGCACCCAGTGGAGGGTCCCAGGTGGGGAAGAAAAGGGTTTCTTTACCAAACGGGGGAGCTGAGAGCTAGTGTTCATTTCTCACTATCTACACGGAAGGTACAACAGCAAAGCCACCCCAGCCCAGCTGATGAGCTGAGTCTGGGCCCATGAGCAACGTGGGCCCTGGCTGTGTGCAGAATGAGAAGCCTCCAGGAGAGGGGAACACGGCACATGCTCCAGTTAGAATAGGGACTTTAGGGACTGCAATAGCAGCTTTCCCCTCAATACAGCCGCTATTGCACAGAGGAGAGAGCTGGGGAAGAGGAGTAGGTGAAAGGCAGGAATTGATAGTAGGAGAATGTACTTTGTTTTGTGTGGAACAGAAACTGTTTTAGATTAGAAAAATGTGTTCTCTTTGATTTTAACTAATGCCATTTGCTTCTGTAACCGTGCTTGCTTTTAGTTGTTAGTCAAATATTGTTAATCAAAAAAAAAACAGGGCAGGAGTGACTCCATGACAGGCTGAACTTCCTAGAGTAGGCCTAAGTCTCAGTCCCCCTCCCCAAACGCAGATCAGAACTGGCGCCTGCACGAAAATTGAAAATCCTGAGGCTTGGGACCACCCAATCAGGGGTCAAAACAATCCTCCACTTTTAAAGGAACCAATGGACAAAGGGGGAAAGGGGATGGTGGGCTCAGTGTATCATATGCCACCGGTGTGTCGTGCGCAACCAAAAGTATAAAAGCTTCACTTTTACCCCGGGGCGGGGTCCTGGTTCCTAGGGAGGCCACTGCGTTGGTGCTCTGGGACTTGGACCCTAGCTCGAGCTAGCAAATAAACTCCTTTGCCATTTGCATCCTCGGTGACTCTGCTTCTCTGTTCCTGGGGCCGAGGGGGACCGGTTCTTACATAGGAAGTGGGTCAGAGAAAGAAGGCGATCGAGGGGAAGTGGGTATGCAACCTCTGCTCAGGCCCTTGCCTACTGTCAGGTCTTCAAAAGCAGAGGGATGGCCATTCTGAGGCATATGCCAGACTCCTCAGCTGCCTTGGGCTATAGAAACAAATTTACCTTCAACATAAGATTCAAAACTCAGGCACTTTGAACTTAAACTACCCAGGTGCAAACCCCAAGTCCACCACTAACTGGCTGTGTGTTCTTAAGAAGGTCACTTACCCTCTCTGATGCTCCAAATCCCCATTTACAAAATTCATTCAAAAGATATATTAAGACACTCCTAGGTATTTACTACAGAGATGAAAACATATGTCCTCAGAAAGACTTGAACATAAATGTTCACAACTGCTTTATTCATCGTAGCCAAAGACTAGAAACAAGCCAGGTATTCACAGCAGCAGGTGAGCTGGTAAACTGCATCCATACAGGGCAGTGGTGCTCAGCAGGAAAAAGGAACAAACTACTGGCACTGCAAAAACATGGATGAATCTCAAAATCATTTATGTTGAGAAAAAAAAAAAATAGGCACAAAAGAATACATACTGTAAGATTCCATTTATATGAAATTCTAGAAAAGACAAACCTAATCTATAACGACAGAAATTCGTATATCAGCCTGGGGCTGGGGGTGGACAGGGACTGACCGTAGAGGAGCCAGCGGGGAATTGTTCTATCTCATGACTGTAGCAGTGGCTACACAGGTTTACCCATCAAACTGTTCATTTAAATGGGTGCAATCTATTGTATTTAAATAATAGCTCAATAAAATTTATTTATATGGAGCACTACTATGTGCCAGGCACTGTTCTAAGTGCTTGGGTATAATAATGAAGAAAGCAAAGTCCACGCCCTCATCAAATTTACATTCTGAAGAAAGCAGACAATCAATGCATAAAAATAGATTCATTCATAATGATAAATTTCATTAAGGAAAATAAAGCAGGGGAAGAGATTAGAGAATGACAGATGTGCTATTTCAGACAGAGGGTCAGGGAAGGCCTTTCTCAAGAGACTGTGTGAGCAGAGACCTCAGTGAAGTAAGAGAGAGAGGGTGAGAGTGAGCATCCCAAGCACTGGGAACAGGAAGTGCAAAGGCCCTGGGGCAGACTGCATCTGGCATGGTTGAGAAACAGCAAGGAAACCACTGTGGCTGAAGCCAAGTGAGAAAGGTCCAGAGTGGGAAATGAAAGACCTGATCCTGCAGGGGTTTTGAAGTTTGGGAAAGGAATTTGGAATTTAAGTGTGTTGTGGAGGCTTTTGTCTGTATGTTGTATTGTTATTGTCATGTCTTCTCTTTATGATACGAAAAATGATTTGATATAATCCGATTATGTTTTAAAAGCATCACATTGGTTGCTGTGTGCAGAAGAGATGGAAACAATAGTTAGGAGACTACTGCAGCATTCAAGCAAGAGAGGACAGTGGGCTGGCCTGGAGTGTCACAGCAGACAGGGTAAATGTGGTGAGCGGAGAGTGCCTACCTCATTGGGTGGCTCTGAGAAAACACTGAAAAGTATTTTGAATATTCTGAGCACCTGAAAAGTACTTAAAATACTCTAAGCATGTAAAATAGTGCTTAGAATAGCACTTAGAATAGTCTGAAGAAAATAGAACCATGTTTATAATTATCTAAGCCCCTGAAAAGAGCTTCGACTAGTGTCTGGCACTTAGTTAAGCAGTCAGCCATGTGGGCTAGGATCGCACTCTTCTTTGGTAAAAGAGTACTCACCATCCCTGGGAGAAGGAAGTGGCTTGGATTCTTTTGGCCTCGTTTTTACAAATTTAACTACTGCTAAGGTGCTAGGGAATGCAGGAGAAGCAAAATTTAACAAAGTGTTAAAATTAAGTTAAAACAATTCCTGTTTTTATCCACAATACCATCACCTGTATTTCCACAGGTATGACTGGCAGGCTGGGTCAAACCTTTTGTGGGGCAGGGATTAAGGACCTCAGCTTCATCACAACCCCGGGCTGGTGCTGGCGAGTCACCACGTTTCAGCAGCCTTTTTATAGAAGCACGGCGAAGTGTCTTCTTTGTGGAATCAGGACTGCATTTGATGCATTTCAACCTTCTCTAAATCCTTCTCTTTATGGGTCAGCCAGAGATACTGTCAAACCAATTCCAAGCAAGCCAAAGAGAGGCTGAGAGAATTTGTCAGTGAGAAAGGCATGTTTTTCGTATTGCTGATAGAGTCTGAGATTCCAGGTGGGCAGCAGGGCCCCAACAGGTGGGGTATCCAGCACAAGGACAGAGCTAGAACCCCACTAAGCACTTTCTGGGGCCTGGCAGCTTGTTATTAATCTGAACAAGTCCGTAAGTCACCATCATTATCCTCATTTTACCAAGGAGGACAGCAAGGCTCAGAGCAGATACGTGAGTTGCCAATGGTCACTCGACCAGGATTTGGACCCAACCTGCCTCCATACTCTTCCCATCGGTTTACTCTGCTTGCTTAAAAAGAAGCAATTAAAGATGAAAAGTGCATCCCTCAGATGTGCTACTCTTGTAAAGGCAGTAATACAATCTTTTGCCCCTGGCAATAACAAGGACAGTGTCGCTTATTGGTTATGTTGGTGTAAGAAGAGCTTGGACACATTCCTCCTTCTCGTGAAATTTTTCTATCTGGTCCGACACTAGTGTGCCATTCATGTGAATAAAATACTTCTCATCTAAAAGACCCGAAACATGATCAGATTGAATGGTGATTGCTAAGGGCAGGGGAGGGGAAGTGGTATCCTGTATGTTTGTTTTAAAACCATCATTAAAAGGTAATGAAAGAACAGGTCATTTATTAAATTATTCATAAATGAACTCTAAATTTTCTAGCATACCTATAGATTATTGCTCATTTTAAATAGGCATTATAAAATAACCTAAAAGACAAAAATACAGAAAGTTGGGAAATCTGGATGGGTTAGACCTAAAGAACTAGGTTCTGATTTTAAAACTTGAAGGTTTTTGAATGCCAGAGAAGTTCTGAAATATAGGAGGGCCTCGACAGATAAGGGTGGTATGGAGTGACGGATGAGTCGGTGGAATGAGAGTGACACCTGGGTCATGCCCTCACCTACCTGGCCTCACTTTTTGTCTTATCCAATGAGGCAATTAAGTTTTCCAAAGCAAGTAAATCCCTAAAGGGTAGGGTTGCTTTTGTTTTTATTTTTGTAATCTTTCTTGATTCACTCAAGAACAGAACTGAAGTTATTTTAAAGAAATCCAGTAGTGTCCACATAATTTAGGTCTGATAACTGGCAGAGAAATAAGGCAGGGCCCTCTTTCAACGTTTTTAGACTTCCATTTGGTGCAAACAGCACACACATCCAGGGCCAGGCCAGCTGGTGAGAAAGCAAAGGCAGAGGTAGCACAGGCAGGCCAAGGCAGGCAGGACAGACAAGGGAAGGATGGGACAATGCACCTTCTGCTTCCTAAGATCCTTCCAAGAGAGAAGAGCATGAGTTAGCAGCCATAAGGAATCACTCCTTATCCAGGCTAGATTACATTAATAATCAATAGTATCACTCAGCTATGGCCCCCCAAAGCCCTATTTTTCCATGTTAAAAACTATTACTACCTACAGTTTACCAGATGCTAATGATATGCCATGTTAGAAGGAAGTTAAGTGCTTTATCAGTCCCCAGAGAGCAAACTTTAATCTTACCGTACTGAATGACTTCTCAGGACTTGGAAGGAATTCGTGCTTTCCAGATATCAGATCTTGGGTAGAGGCTTGCAAGTATCACCTAAGATGTACCTGAAACTTCACCTCAGCAGACCAGAAGAGGACCGCTTCCCTCTTCAGTCCCTCCCCAGGGTTGCACGCTCGCTCTTATGATCTGAACCTGTGTTCCTAGCCTCCATCTTGCCTCTTGATCTTTCTCAGAGGACCAAACAAGGGCTGCCTGCTTGTTGATTTTCAATCCTAGGATCCTCCAGCATCACCTTGATCCATGGTCAGCCCTGCCTGGTCCCCACCCTTGGAGCAGGACCCCAGGAGCCAAAGCTGGGCCTAGGGCCCCCTGGCTCTGCTTGTCCAGGAGGGGCTCTCTGCCAGTGTTGAGGGCACAGACTCACAGATTTGGCACTTGTCATTACAAAGAAAACACGTGTAGCACATGTAGCTATTAACTTCATTTTTAAATTGAATCTCCTTTCAGTCAAGGACGAGCTAGAGCTGATAATCTAGTCCAAGATGATACTTCTTAAAAGCAGATTAGGTTTACAGAATGTTGATACTTTTATCATTTATTCAATTCAATTCCATTTGCCTATTTCACACATTTAAATTTCAGAAATCACCCACTGACCAGATTTTAACAAAAAGGTTCTCAGATCTGCTATTACAATAAGCCCCCCCAAAAAGATCTTAGTGCTTCTTATATAACGAATACAACTAAAGACTCCTTACATAAACTTGTAACAGCAGCTTTTGTAAATTAGTTTTGATGAACTGTAACTTTCTGTAATCATCCATCATTCTAATTATTGTTTTGGAGTTAACCGCTTTTGCTATTTGACAGTCTAACTGTGATGCTTACTGAAGTTAATGAATCCATAAGCGCATAAATTTAATAATTTATTAGGTTATATTCTTTCAAATGAGTAAAATGAACTGATCTCTCCTTTTCTCTACATAGTTCTGGACAGTAAATTCAGCTGATTTTTGCTTTTACTTCTGTTTCTCAGCTTTACCTCTAAATAACTCACCTGTGGCGATTCCAGGTTCACCTGTCTTTTCTAGGTCCCCTGTCTCTAGCTCTGTTGGGTATCACGATGGTGAGAAGCAGACCCTAACACCCTACCACTCTAGACAACTGATCCTGACTAATGGAAAAAACAGATGGAAAATTCCCACTCGGTCCCACCTATCTGACTATTTAGCTTCCACGAATTTCCTCTCCACCCCCTAACTCATTGTATCAACTTATTGTTAATGTTAATAATACCTACCATTTATTGCATACTAGCTAAGTGCCAGGCATGGTCACACTAAACCATCTACAGATGAGGAAAAAGAGGGCAGAAAACTTGAGTAACTGGTCAAACAAGTGGCAGGGCTGACTAACCATAATAGTAGGCTGCTTCTAAATAGTGATTGGGCCAACTTCTTGAGTGGTTAATATGTGCCAGGGACTAGTCCAGTAGCTTTGTATATATATTGTTATCTCATTTAATCCTCACAATAAATAAACATATGAGATTTATATAATCACTCCCGTTTTACATTCAGAGAGATTAAGCAACTAACCTTTTTCTACAAATACTTTTATTTATTTTGATATATTTGTAATTATCATTATTTCTTCTATCTGTGGCACTGCATATGTCCATAGGGAAAAGTCCACAAATTCAAATTCAGGCATCTAAGCCTACCTCCAAAGTGGCAGACTGTAACCAGGGGGTCAGTTCCATGTGGGTCTACCCTCACCTATTTTGGTTTTTCCTACTTGTTTGTAACAGTAACAATAATAACAACAACACCGACAACAAAAATTTTGATGGCAGACTACAAAGCATGTCAGCATATTTTATTGCTATCTTTGTGACAATTCTGTGAGGTAATTATTCTGCTTTCAGAGAAAAGGGATTTTAGGTTTAGTTGAGATTATAGAGATTGCTAGAGGTATCCATTATAGTAAAAGGCAAAAATGAGACTAACACATGCCTTCTCACTTCAAATTCTGGGGGTCTTTCCAACTAACCATGAAGCTTCACTTAGAGTCATCAAACCTCATTATATGGATGACTCACAAATCTATACTCATAGTTCTATCTATTTCTCAAATTAAGTATAACTCTGCCATCCATTTGCTAGGATGTCCTAGTGGAAAGTCTTTTTCTTTTGTTTCTCTCACAGTATCTATCATACTACAGGGTATGAAGCAGGCACTTAACAATTTTTCAATAAATAAATAAAGGATTTCAAAGGAAAAAGGAGAAAGAGTCAAATAACTGACCTGAGCAGTGTGGCAGTGACCTGGACAGTGCCGGGGGGCTACCAGGGGGCTACCAGGCTGCCATCCTTTGCACCCAGATGAATATTGCTCTGTCAGTTGTACCCAGCCTGGGTGATTGGGGTCAAGAAATAGCCATTTCCTTCTTCTTCCGGCAGCCCGAGTGACAAAGGGCCTCCGTGGAGCCAGCTGCAGTGGGAACAACACTACCTGGGAGTTTAGGCACTCTGCATGTCCCATGACTGCATTAAAGGCTCTTTAAGATTACGTGAGAATAAACAGCAGAAGAGAAGACCGGAGATAAAATCGTGGCTTTGCTTGTCTTATGGTATCCACAGTAGTTGCAAAGCCATCTCCAATGTTTATCAACAATGTCAGCTTTCACAAACACCTTAAAGGTGTTTCACCTCAGTTTCATCTGTTCAGTGGGGATAATAACCTATACTTCATACAGTGGGTAAGAAGGCTGCTAAATGAGGTACTATATGATGCTAAACAAATATTAGTTGTTATTAGAAGTACGAGTCTTATTCTCCTTCCCATTAATGACTGCAAGTTATTCACATTTAAATAGTGAAAACACAATCTTCCCTAATCTCATGCTTCATTTGGAAAATATAAGGATGACAAGCCTGCCCAGAGTAGCTAATGGCAATGACCTTTGCTTCGAGATACATGATGATTACTGCTGAAAGGTGGTTTTAAACTAGTCCGTTCAGAGACAGGCCAATAAAGTCCAACTATTTTTTTACTTATGAATTGCTAAGGAAATTAAGAATCACAGAAAATGTTAAACTTTCAGATAAGCCCTGATAAACCATTTCATGAAAGGAAGATCTACTTATCTCAAAGAGTGTACGTGAGAGTCAGTGAGAAACTACTCCCTACTCCCACTCCCATAACACAATTTCCCACCATGCACAGAAAACTGATTAAATCCATTCCAGAGCAGGTTTGCAAAGCAGAAGGAAGGCCTGGCTTTCTTGAATAAAAAGTCAAGAGCTGCATTATGAAGTGATACTTGACACTTAGCAGTTTTTGTTTTTTGTAAAGATGCTCTCATTTACAGGATTTTGAAAAGACTCTTACTATTTCCCCGTGGGTAGGTTCAAGGCTTCATATGTAGCATTAGTCAAAATGTTTGCACTTGTGTGTGCAGTTTGCAGAAAGAAAGCAAACAGGAGGCAATGCACTATGAGAAGCGGGGAGGGCAGACCAAATTCCAAGGAGAGAAATACAACTGACTGGATAGGAACACTAACAAATGGGCATCTTACTACATCATTCCTTTACAAGCAGTTTCTTGGCAGATGCTGCAGAAAAGCCACTTGCAACAGCTGCAGGTTGGATTCATCTCTAAGGAATTCTCATGGATACCACCTGTATCTGAGAAAGTGGGATGTTAAACATTTGTGTTGGGTAGTGACAATGAGTATTTACTAAATTTGGCATTTGCTAACTTCTTTTCCAGTAGAATTCAAACCATTTGCCAAAGAGTCACACGAGTGACCTTAGGAGGTCGTGACAACCTTTCTATTGATTGTGGGCAGCATTCAGATGAATGAATGTCCAAAATGCTTGTCAAAGACCTTTTAAAAGGGAGGAGTCACAGCTTTGCATTCCCCAGACTAATACAGTTAAAAAATTCTTTTTTATATATAGAACCTAAATTTTTCCTACCAGTAAAGAACTTTCTTTCACATAGGTGTTATGAGATGTGTTATTCTTATAGAGCATGCCTTCTTCTTAAATGTCTTCCCTGGCCCTACCAGAAAAAAGTACCAAGATCACCATTAGACCTTCCATTAATTGGGAGAAAATTGCTTGGCTGGAGTGTTTCACAGAATCACAGCAACACTTTGTTGCTTTAGAGCTGGGAAGGAACTTCATGATTTGTGAATCCAACTCCTGATTTTCAAGAGTGGGTAATCCCCCACTAGGGTGACCATACATTCCACATGGGGTTTTGGGATGTGGGATTTCAATGCTAACACCGAGACAGTCTTAGGCAAACCAGGATGGCTAGTTACCATATCCTCCACTCAGGTTCAATCTATCGGCAAATCTGTAATTTCTACCTCCCAAATACACCTCAAACTCTACTGCCACCAGCTCATCCACGCTATTTTGTAGTTTTGCCTATTGGGATCACTTCCTAATGTGTTTCCCTGCTTCTGTTCTTGTCCTCCTAAAATCCCTTTTGTATACACATCAAGGGTAATCTCTTCAAAAAAGAGATCAAATGACATCAATATCCTCCTTAAAAATCCTTCAGTTGCATCCCTTGGCAAATAGAATAACATAGAAATATCTTACCAAGGCAAAAATCAGACTTGGTTGTATATTATTAATACTATTTTCCTCACAGCTGACTTAGGCTGTTCTCATTGAATTTCAAGCTAAATATGAAAAATGTATTCACATGCCTTAGAGAAGAGGAATGAAGAAGATGAGCAGTCCTGGGTTTGCTGTTCTAAACTTTGCTACTTGATCCAATAAACGTCAGGGGACCTCATAGAGAAGGTTCTCCATTTTGGGAAGCACTTTCAAAAGGAGAGTTCATGTTAGGTCCAGGATAGATTTCAAAGCCTATAGTAACTGTAACATACTAAAGGAAGAGCAAACAGGTCTATAAAGTCCTGAAGTCTTAAGAGAAACATCTGCAATTATTGAACCTATTTTGTAGAAATCATCTAGTTACAACTTTAATGTTGACTCTCTAAATGACCACCACAAGTGAACGGAAGTGGGAACGGGCTTCTGCTTTAAAAGCTAATTATACAATGCTAGCCAAACTTGAAGATCAGTGAGTGTAATCAAATATTTTGACACTAAAGCTTTTGCTTGTGAATAATGTCCCATACTTTATTAGCTTAAAGAGTATCATATCCAAAACATGAGACACAGAAAAATACCACTATCTTTTAAAAGTCACCAGTTAGTAATGAGCAGAGACAAAATTAAGTGCCAAGTCTCCCAGGTCCCCATGCTCCTACCTCCCCCTTGTCTCTCTCTAGTTAGGTCAAAAAGGGCAGGCTCCAAAGTGTGGTGGGCTTGGACCAACAGTTAGAATCTAGAACAGTGGTTATCAAAATAGGAAGGGGAGGAAGAAAGCACAAAATAAGTGATCTTGCCTACCACCAGAAGGCTTCAACCCTATAGCTAGTCTTTGAGAGTAAAGAAAATGGCAATAAAATTCAACAACAAATAAGACACTGCAAAGAGGATGAAAAAACAAGCCACAGAATGGGGGAAAATATTTGCAAAACACATATCTGATAAAGGATCTGTAATATAAGGACCTATATATAAGGACTTGATAAATGACCAACATATAAAAAGAACTCTTAAAATTCAACAATAAGAAAACAATCAATTAAAAATGGGCAAAATATCTGAAGATTCAGCTCACTAAAGAGCATATATGGACAGAAAAAAGCATATAAAAGGATGCTCAGGATCATTTGTCATTAGGGGGTTGCAAATTAAAACAATGAGATACCACTACACACCTAGTAGAATGACTAAATCCAAAAAACTGATATACAAAATGTTAGAAAAGATACCAAGCAACAGGAACAGTCAATTTGGAATAGAGTTTAGCAGTTTCTATAAAACTAAAGATATTCCTACCAAACAATCCAGGATTCATGCTCCTAGGTATTTATCCAACTGAGCTGAAAATCTTATGTCTACATAAAACCCTGCATGTGAATATGATCCATAGCAGCTTTAGTCAGAACTGTCAAAAACTGGCAACAAGAAAGATGTCCTTCAATAAGTTAATGGATAAATGAACTGTGGTACATTCACCCAGTAGAATATTATCCAGGGGAAAAAAAATAAGCCATCAAGGTACAAAAAGATATGGAGGAACCTGAAGTGCATGTTGCTAAGCAAAAGAAGCCAGTCTGAAAAGGCTATCTACTGTATTATTCCAACTACATGACCTTCTGGAAAAGGCAAAACTATAGGGACAATGAAAATATTAGTGGTTTCCAGGGGTTCAGGGGAAGGAGAAAAGAAATTAAACACAGGGGATGTTTAGCTGATAAACTATTCTGTATTATACTATAATGGTGGATACATGACACTGCATCTGTCAAAACTCATTGAACATTACAGCACAAAGAGGGAACCTTAATGTATGCAAACTTTAAAAAATCATTTTCGAGGTTAGAAGACCTCAGAAGAGAATGAAAACAATGACAAGAGAATCTAATTGTATTACAATATGTTAAACAACTGCACTGAAGGGAATGAGCAAATGACGCTAACTTAAGTAACTTCGGAAATGAATAAAGTCTATAAGACTAAAGGCAAAAGGAACTGCACATAAGCACTGTACTCTAGTTGATGAAGTTGTTTCCCATAGGGGTATGGGTTGCCAATCCTGATATGCTCTCTATGTATAATGGAATTGAACAATTAAGTAAATGGATGAAAGATGATGGGACGAAGGTTTCTCACTGTGGGAACAAAATTTACAGATAAGCAAGGGGAGAAGGCTAGAATGATCCATATAATAATGTATTAGGAGTTGGAGATATCAATCAGCACTCATGTTTAATATGGACATAAATTGTTACATATAGGAATATTCATAGATATAGGTATAAACCATGGTTAATATACACACATCAAATAAAAGAAACAAAACATCAGTAGCAAGAAGCATACCTACTGCCTGGAACTCGGTTTCTAATACCATTCTCCAATGAAAGGAATGAGGGTTCATTGGAGAAAAGGCTGAATCTAGGACTGGGGAAGGAAATATACAAGATAAGCTGGAGGATCTTCTAGTACCAGAAAGTAAAAAAGTGGTAAAAATATTTTTAGTTGATGGAGTTTTTTCATAGGGGCGCAGGAGCCAACAGAAAGAGCTCCCAATGCCCCAAACTGGGACAACATAAGCAAAAACAAAAATAAAATGACATTGGATTATAACTCAAAGCCTAAATATTCATGAGTCCATACTGATATAAATAAATGATTGAATAAATTAATAAAGGGGGGGAAGAAAAACTTTCCCATGCAGGTGACTTTCAAATAATTTATGTAGATACTCTGCCTTTAATTAGGTGGAGCATAACTCCTCACTGCTTAAATGTAGGCTGCGCATGGTTACTTCCCTCTAAAGGAGACATCATGGAAGCCGGGCAGGGGTAGGGGGCTGGGAGTGGTAGTAAGTTTACTGTGCAGAAACCTGACAAACACTATGTCAGCCAGGTGACCAAGGTCAACATCAACGGTCATTAACATGTTGATAGCATGTGCCCTTGATATGACGTGATAGACACAGCACTTTACTTCTATGATCTTCCTCTCAAAAACCCACAACTCCAGCCTAATCATGAGAAAAACATCAGATGTACTGCATTAAATGGACATTCTACAGTATACCTAGCTAATATTCTTCAAAACTTCAAGGGCATCAAAAACAAGGACAATCTGAAAAACTGTCACAACCTGGAGGATCCCAAGGAGACATGAGAACTACATGTAATGTGGTATCCTGGATGGGATCCTGCAACAGGACAGGGACATTAGTTAGAAACTAAGGAAATCTGAATAAACTATGGCCATTAGTTGCTAAACATGTATCAACATCAGTTCATTAATTGTACCAAATGTGTCATACGAACGTAAGATATTAATAACAGAGGAAATTGCAGGGTAACTATCTCTGTTCTATCTGCTCAACTTTTCTATAAATCAAAAACTATTCTAAAGAATAAAACCTATTAATAAAAAAATCAGCAACACTAATTTGCATTCTAATGTGCTCTTAGGACCCCTACAAATTAAGCAAGCACGATTATGCTGGTTGCTTTTTTTTTCCTGGTGTACTTAAAAAGGGAGTGTCAAAAGAAAACCTTGCCTACCATTTTTTTCCTGATGTCAACAGGATTTCAATTATGAAAAGATGCCCCCCTGATAGGGAATTTTGAAGAATTTTGAACTTCAAAAGTAGTTAAAGCATGTCAATTCTTACATATCAATATTTGAAACATTTCCCTGGATACAGATATCCAAAATAAAAGGTGAAGACATGGACAAATCACTCTGCTCTCCTCCCCAGTGGTGCTGGGGTCCTGGTCTTGCAACTCCGTGGGTTACTGTCACATTTTTGGTACAAGTTTCACTGGAAGCTTCAGGTAAATAATTAGGAGAAGAGGATTTTCCCCCATTAATTTCAGTAGCCCTGCTCTGAAACCACTAAAAGTCAGTATGCAGGAATAGTAAGAATGGCACGATGTTCTCTATAGAGGAATTACAATCTCCTTTTGTTCAATACGTTTTTATGACCAACTCCCTATCAGCTAGCTGTGTCCCTCTCACTCCAATGCACACACGCATGTGTGCATGTGTGTGCGTGCACTTTTAAAAATCTAGTTTTGTATCTCTCTTACATTGCAAGAATAGCCTGTCACTTTTATCTTACAAACACAAAGGTCAATATGCCTTATAAGTCGGTATAGCATTGTTGTTTAGAAATGGAAAAATAATATATAAATGACAGTTTAACATTTTCATGCAACCATTCAATGGAATGCTTTATATCCTTTTTAAAATAAATAAGCTAACAGAAAATCTAAGATAATCAAAAAAACAAAGTTGCTAAGTAGAGCATAATTTGATTTTTATTAACCCATGGCATATGTTACGTATTCTGGGGAAAATATTTGGAGAAACATACACCAAACTGTTTTACAGGGTGAGTGGAAAGACAAAGGAGTTTTACTTTCACGTAGGGATTTCTGTAATGGTTGAACTTTTATAAACATAGCACACTGTTTTCGTAATTTGGAAATTTTTTCATATTAAAAGCTGTCCATTTCCTCTTGAACACTACGGCCGGATGTGATAAAGTGCTGGCCAGTCAGGGGACAGCTGCACTCCCTTCCCTCTCCAGCTCTGCTGGGACCCAGGCTGGGCCCACGCGTGGCAGAGTGCAAAGTCCGAGAACCTCTCCTTAGTCTTACAGACGATCTAGGATACGCACTACCTCTCCCGTGCTGAATCTATAGCTAAAACTCTGTCGTAAAACATTTATAGGAGCTTTTCCACGAACCACAGGCCTTTAGAGCTGTCAGGAAGCAGAGCGGCAACCTCGCTGAGCCCTCCATGCGTCGCAGACACACTCTGCACTGCACCCCGTCTGGCAGCTGTCGGGTGAAAGGCTGGGCACAGGGACCACACTACCTCACAAGACAGCTGTAGTTTTCCATATTTAAAAAAGCTTTAATGGCCCCTGCAAATTATAAAATAGCTGTTTGATGACATCCCATATAACCAGTTTAATGCTGTGCCTAAGTTGATTGTTGAGAGTAGGCTTACGCTAGGCTCTATTCAGTTTTTAACTGAGTTTACGATATAGATTTTGGCAACTACATTACACAGTTACTTCACATTGAACTTGCAAACAAACAAACAAACAAACCTCAAAAAGCAGTGGGTTAGAAACCAGAAAACCTGCTTCTCACTCTGGTTGTGCTATTAATATTTATCAGCTGTGCAAACTTGGGGACGTCATTGCACATCTGTGATCCTGTGATTGCCTCTTTCCTACCTATAAAATGTGGGAGGATTGGGAAAGTCGATTTCAGCAATAAAATTCTGAAAATAAGCTATCCATCAGGACTTCTGCCATCCTATATGAGCAGTCATGCCTAAGCCCAAGACTTTTCAATTATACTTATTATTAAGTACAGTCTTGTTAATTCTAGTGCCAGTTTTTCACATTGAATCACTTCCCCTACCCCTGCCACTTGAGCTCTGTACTCGCTGGCGAGGTGATAATGCATCCTCGCATGAACAGAAAGTGGGTCTTGGTTGTCTAAAGAAATTGCCTTGAAATGTTTGTATCATTATATTCATCAAGAGTCTTACACCCAGCACCAGTCTTTGAAGTTACAGTCCAGTGGAACATTTGAGAAATGTTTTGAATGTGGTAGTCTTAAGAACCATCCGGAAAAAAATATTCTACCTCAGAATATAAACATGTTTTTTTCTACATGAACTGGATGATTCCAAAATTAATGGAAAAAATATATTTTATCTGCTAAGAATTAATGTACAAAAACAAGTGAATGGAGATCTGAAAATTTTATTAGGAATTTGTCAACGTGTATATACCCAAGGTGAGGTTGTTAGGTCTGGTGGAGGGTAAACAGGTGACAAGGAGGTAGCTAAGGGCAGAAAGGAACCAAATTACATCTAGGAACTGTTCCCTGATGGGAACATATGTAGTAAAATGTTCTTAGTAACCTTTAACTGACTTAGAGCTCATTACCATCTAATAGCATAACATGGGTGGAGCTTCATGGAGAATTCTGGAAAACATGCATGCGCAGAAAGGGAAACTGTTATCTAACCTACCCTGTTATGTAACCTGCCATGTGATCTGTTATGTAATACCAACCTATCAATCACACCCAAAGGTGAGAAATGGCAACCAATCCTGCCAGGGGAAAGGCGAGACAACCTAGTGGGCTTGTAAAAGGTGATATGTCCTTAGCCTTCAGCATCTTTCTCCACTTCTGGAAACTGACCCTTTCCACTCTCTCTGGAATGTATTTTCCCTTTGTGTAGTTTCCTTCTGTACTTTCATTCTTTCTTTTATGTGATAAACTGTTTGTATAAAATTGCTCTGTGTTTGTGATCACTCCATCATCAGCTCAACTTGGTACCAGTACTCGTTCTTGACACTGGGAACTGGGGGACCAGGGAACATCCACACAGACGAACCTAATAAGGTCTAATTTTCCTAATTTAGTCTTAAACTGGCAAGTGGTCAGTACTAGGAAATATTTTCTAGGAAGAAATGACTTTTCATTCCTCAACTCAATGTTACCAAACCACATTTGTTCAACGATTAGGCAGATGTCAGTACGAGGTGTAAGCTCTTTAATAAAGTGAACAGGTAAGTTTCTGTTTTCAGTGGAGGTTTACATGGATGAATTGAAACCTCATTTTCAATAAGGGCAATGAGTTTTCATTTTCTTTGGCTGGCACAGACAGATTGCCTCTTATTACTCTGAGTTAATGCTGCTTTGTAAAAAGCAACAACAAAAATTCCAGTGAGTAAATATACGTTTTTGAATTTAAGCTTGTGACAGCATTTCAGGACTTTTCCTCTGGCAGAGATTTTTCTTAATCTTAAAATAAGATTGCCAGAAGCTGTCATCTTTCAAAATCTTCTTAACCTTTGTCCATTCCACTAATCACTGTTCCAAAGCCAGAAGATATCAAGAATTACTACTGTGTAGGAAAAATGCAAATGCCCAAGGCATCTTTCTGAATCACCAAGCTGTCTAGCTGTTTGCAACTGGGCCAGGTAATCAAACACCAAAACAAAAACTTGCCCCCGTTCCTGGGATGGGACACCTCCCACTTTGTTCTTAACTCATCTGAAAAATAGAATCAAAATAATGGGAACTGAGTGCAGTAATAAATGGCAAACTATTTTGAAAATATCAAGATGTGTCGACAAGAAATAACGCTAAAGGAAAAGAAATGGTTTTCCACTGATAACAACAATCTCTTCTTCTGACACAGTAAAAAAGAGGCAAGGATGATCACAAATCACTCTGAAGATGTAAAGGGCAGGAAAATTCAAAAGACGGTAAAAATAAGAGCATCTGGGAAGTCAAACTGGGGGTTGGGGGAAGGCATAAAATAGTGACAAAAATAACCCAAAATAAATTCTCTTGTGTGATTCAGCAGGAGGTGCCACCAAGAAGACAGTTCAGAGAGAAACACAAAGGAAGGTGTTTGTTAGACTGTAAAAGAGATAGGGAATAAAAGATGAAGGTTTTTTTAACTTTGCATTTGACAACAAAGGGCAGGTTAGGGAAACTGGAAGCTTGTATGGAGGCAAAGAGCTATCTCCATGCTTTTAAAGAACTGAGAACTTCCAGGAGACCTGTGGAAGCAGAGTCTCTTTACTTATACCACGATGATGCTGTAAAATACTGTACTCCTAGTAACGAGAGCTCCATGCGTTCACTCGATGGCTGTTGTTTCTATTTTATGATGGGGAGGTGGGAAGGTATGAAAATCATGCTCCCTTATCCCAATTTCTCATTTACATTATCAAAAATAGCATTGTTGTGGATGTTTATTTCTATTTTAATTAACCAGAGTGAGACAGAACATTAAAAACCAACTCTGGGATTTTTTTCAAAGCCTTACACTTCTGCCCCCATAGAACCTCATGGTGCCTAGATACCTGGTCACAAATTGCAGTTTGTCCTCCAACACTGGGAAGGATCTAGGGGACAAAGTTTGAATAAAACTTTTGAGCCACAAATTAATATCAATAAGAAATGTCCTTTTCCTTTGGAAATGGTTTTGAAGTTGATTCTCAGAGTAAAGGAGTGAAATACATAGTCTGATTACAAGAGCAAGGTGAAACAGAAATCTGAGGAATAGATTCAGGTAGCCGAAGCAAATTTTTAAAAAAATGGAAATCATGCCATTTTAAAGAGAAGCATTGTGCTTCCATTTTTAAATTTGGGGGAAGGGAGAGGATTCCGAAAGAGGAAACTGACTGATACAAATGGGCTTTAACTATACTAAACAAGATGGATCATTGGATAATATTGTATACATGAAACTAGAGACGGATTTCCTTGAAAATAATTTTTTAAACTCTTGCAAGTGATAGAAACCTCACCTATTAACATATTTTCAACACTTAGTCAATGGACACCAATTCATCAAACATGCATAAAGGAAAACTGGCATCAAGGGTTGTGATCTTAGTACAAGAAACTAACATGACACTAACTCCCAGTTCAGCTGAGAAGAATGACCATGTCTCAGCTCAATGGGCATCAATTTCTTTTATGTGTGTAATTTCTGTCATCTTGTATTTTATTCCTAATTTGCAAAAATTGAGTGTTAAGGCAATGCAACCAATTGTCAGTTCTCTCAACCCCACACTGTGGAAATGTGCAGATGGCAGGGGCCACAACTCAGCAAAGGCTCTCAGCAGGAGTGCTTATGTAGCATATGCCAGCTTCCTAAATGCCGAAGCAATGCACCCACCACAGCTGCGGGGGCAGGACCTGCTGCTCCTGCTGGAAAGCAGGACCCTGCCCACCCACTTCCACATTGGTTCTCTTGCTTCCACTGCTGAATCATTCATTTATCATGCTCAGTAGGTACGGAGCGCCTGCACTGGCCAGGTGACTCCTTAAGCCCAAATTCCAGTTCTGGCTGTGCCACGAATTTGCTGTGTGGCTTTGGGTAGATCATCCTTGAATCTCAGTTTCCTCCTCTGAAAAATTATAATTCTGGCCTAGAAATGAATTACAATCTCTTTGATCTCTAACACTTTTTCACTTTTTTCTTTTCTTTGTTTTTTTTATTTGTTTGTTTTTTGTTTGTTTGTTTACCTTTTTGGGCAAAAGGCAGTAACAGCTAAGATAGGATTTCTGTTCTCCTGCAGGCTGTGGACACCACCTTGAGGGAAGTAAAGTTCATCACTGGAGTTTTTTCAGTTTGATTGGGCCTCTAATATCAGCCTTTTCAACAGGCGTTCCACGAAAGGATTAAGCTTTAATATCCTAAGGCATCCATACTCTGTAATGAGTGAACTTCCCCCTTCTGCATCTAGGTGGTACTATAATAGTTATGTAACTTCTTTGAGACAATTGAGAAAGCCACTTAGATCTACTTCAGGCTGTGGTTCAGATGAGAAACCCCATCTTCAGAATGTTACCTTCCAATAGAATCATCATAGAAAGATAAAGCTAAAAGAACCACGTACATCGTTCTATTCCAGTGGTTCTCAAAGCATGGTTCCCAGAGCAGCAGCAGCAGCACCTGGAAACTTGTTCAATGCAACATCTCACCCCTCCGATCCCTGCCCAGTGCACTGAATCAGAAACTCTGGGGATGGGGTTCAGCAATGTGTGGTTCAGCAAGCTCTGCTGGGGATTCTAATGTACACTCAAGTTTGAGAACCACTGTTCTTGTCCATAGGCCTTCATTTTCCGATGAACACAGGAATGCAGGAAAAGTCACTTGCCCAAGATCACACCTATAGTGTATGGTTAGGCCATGATTAGAATCTAGGTGTTACGGACTGAATTGTGTTCCCCCCAAAGTGCATAAAGCCCGAACCCACATTGTGACTATATTTGGAGACAGGGCCTTTAAAGAGATAATTAAGGTTAAATGAGGTCATAAGAGTGGGGCCCTAACCCAAGAGGACTGGTGTTCTTATGTGAAGAGGAAGAGATACCAAGGATCCACGTACACAGAGAAAAGGCCACGTGAGGACACAAGACGATGACCATCTGCACACCAAGGAGAGAGGCCTCAGGAGAAACCAAATCTGCTAACACCTTGATATCGGACATTCCATCTCCAGAACTGTAAGAAATAAATTTCTGCTGTTTAAGCTACACAATCTGCTATTTATGGCAGCCTTAGCAGACCAATACACCAGGTCTTCTGATTCTCTGGACAGTAACATCTGATGTTAATTAAGTGATTTTGGAATTTGGAACAAGCTTCCAACACTGAGAGAAAACAAATGAATCTCTAAGAAGGCTGCTGTGTCAGCATGACGGACAGTAAGAAGAGGGTTTCCTGGAGCCCCTGACCATGTGTACAGGTCAGGCACTTTTCAAAGGTAAGTTCTCCTAACCTGCAACTTGTGTGATGGTTTTGCCACAGTGATGGAAGAACTACGGTCCTTCAGTAAGGGGTTCAAAGAGGGCCACTAAGTGGGGAGAAACTAAGCAAGATGGACTAACACAAGGTATGCTGCATTTGTTCCTGGAGAAGCAGCAAGTAGTAGCATCAGGGTGGGTTTCTACAAAGGGCAGTGGCCAAACACCCTTTGGACAACCCATCCCTGAAGAAAAGTGCTTCATATACACCTCTGTCATCTTCCTTTCTTCTCTTTTGGGCCACAGAAACATTCCTCCTCTGGTGTCTCATAGCTTAGGTAACAGCATTTTTTACCCCTCTAATCATGCCAGCTGAAATCCTTAATGTTTGAGGTCACCTTTGACTTTTTTTTTATTCCCTTATCTCTCATATCTACCAGGCGGCACACAATGCTATCCATTTTGCCTCTGAGATATCTTCCAAATCCTTCCTCTTTTCTTTATCCTGGCTGCCACTATCTTTACTGACACTTTTGTCATCTCTTGCCTGGACTAAACCTAAAGTCTTATAACCGGTCCTCTGGTCATTGGCCTTACTCTTTCAATATCCTCTCCAAAATATGAGCAGAAGTCTTCTCTCCAAAACAGATCTCAGACAAAGGTTTTCATGGGCCTATCTGCCCTTCCAGTCTGGCCTGGGGCCACACCCCAACATCTCCCCAGTCCCGTGACCTTCTGTCCTTTGGGTCCAAGTATGCAGTAATCCTAATGCCTGCTGGAAAATGTCTATTTTTTTTTCTTTGTTTATGTGTATGTGTGAAACGTCGTACATGATATAATAATAGCCGCCTTCATGTTCCTACCATGAATATAAGAAACAGAATATTACCAATCTTAGGAAGCCCCCTGACTACCTGCCTCCCCTCCATCTGCCAGAGGTAGCAGCTATCCTTAATTTGCAGTATTTTTAGTCTCTTGCATTCTTTATAGTTTAACTACATGTGTCTGTACCCAGAAATATTCATTTTATTTGTTTTCAAGAGGAAACAAATAAATGTTTGTATTTTTCCAGGACTTATTTTTTTCACCATTATGTTCATGAGATTTGCCCGCATTGTTGCAGGTAACTACAGCTAATTCATTTCACTGCTCTCTCTATAAATACATATGAAATGTATGTATACTATGCACACTTTCTGCATTCTGTTGTAGATAGGCATGTGTGCTGTTTCCAGTTGTTTGATATTATGAACATACCTGATGCACAGGAGCAGGAATTTAGAGGCTCTGCCTAGAGGAATTGCTGGGCCACAGGTTATGTGTATATTCAACTGCTTGTCAGGTAATGCCAGGTTATTTTCCAAAGTGGCTATACCAGGTGACAGTCATGATGAATTAACTATTTTATCAGTTGATAAATTCAGTCTGATGATATTTCATTTAGGATTTGTGAATCTATGTTCAAAAATGAACTTGGGCTGTAATTTTTCTTTCTTAAATAATCTTTGGCTGATTTTGGTTTAAGGGTTGTACTAGCTTCATACATTAATTTGGGATTGTTTTTTCTTTTTCTACTCTTTTAAAAGGTTTTGCAAGATTGGAATTTTTGCAAGATTGCTTGATTTTTGTTGTCGTTGTAGAATTTGTCTATAAAATTTTGGGAGGAATTTTTCTTTTTAGTAATGTATTTTTCATTTTATTTAATGGTTCATAGAAGCATTCCAATTTTCTTATTCTTCTTGAGGCCGTTTTGATCATTTATACTCCTCTAAGAATTTGACTTAACACCTAAGTTTTCAAAATTATTGGCATAAAGTGGTTCAAAATAGTCTCTTATCTTTTAAATCGCTGCTGCATCAGTTAATGTACTCTTCTCATTCCTATCATCGTATACTCAAGTCTTCTCTTCTTGTTTATATCAGTCTTTCAGAGTTTTGGAAGCTTTATTAGTCTTTCTATTGCAGCACAAACCTTACGGGCATTCTTAGATTCTCCAGCACATCTTCTCTCTCCTGCGCGGAGCCCTCCTGTGCTGGCTCACCCCTCTGCTTTCAAACTTGGACAAAAGATCGTACTGCTGAACCAATGGAGCTGCTGTGTCCTTGACAGTTCATGATGATTTTTTGCTGCTCTTTTTATCTCACTCTCATGGCTCTGGGCTTATACCTTCCAAATAAAAGTATTAGAAATTTTAATCTTTACTTAAGGTTCTGATTTGTGGAGGACCCAGGCTAGAGCAGTCTTTTAAAATAACCAGAATTTGGCTTCATTTTATGAAATCTTTCTTTTTATTTATTGCTGCTCTTGTCTTTATCATTTCCTTCCTGTTCCTTTCTTTATAAAGTTTATTCTGGTTGTTGTTGTTGGTAAGTTCTTAAGTTAGATGAATTCCAATCTTTCTCTTTTTTAATATCAGCCTTTAAGGCAGGGGTTGGCAAACCAAGAGCTATGGGCCCAAACTGATCCACTGACTGTTTTTATATATAAAGTTTTATTAGAACACAGGCAGACTCGCTCATTTTCAAATCCTCTATGGCTGCTTTTGTGCAAAAACAACAAAGTTGAGTAGTTGCAACAGAGTTGTGACAGTAAACAGTGATATTTACTATTTGTTCCTTTGCAGAAAAGTTTGCCAACCTTCACTTTAATGGTATAGATTTTTCTCTAAGTATTGCCTGAGCTATAGCATACGAATTTTGCTATATAGTATTTTCATAACTCTTCTGAACTTAGTGATTTCTAATATCTGGTATGATTTCTTTGACATCAAGAATCAATATTAGGGTCATTTAATATTTAGGGTCATTTAGAAAGTGTGGTTTTTAAATTTCTAAACACACGAGGTTTTTTCCAAGTATCTTTTTCATAACTGATTTCTAACCTAAATAATTCTGTGATGAGAGAGTATGATTTGTATGACACCAATTGTTTAAAATTCTTAGAAATGTTAATTCTGGCTTGGTACATGATCATTTTTTACAATTTTTGTGTGTGTGCTTGAAAATAGTATGCATTCTGTGATTGTTGGATGTAGTGTCCTGTTAATTGTATCTTTTGACTCTTTTATATTCTTGATTGTCTGCTTGACAAACGAATTATTTAAAAAAAGTGTTTAAAATCTTGAAATAAACAGTGGATTTATCAATTTTTATAGGACTAACAATGTTTGCTTTATGTCTTCCGGTACATATCAATTAAACATTTTATAACTGCTTGGTGGATTGAACCTCTTAGGAAGATAAGCAGTGTCCCTATTCATTTCTAATAATATTTTTGTTTAAAGTTTTTCTGTGTCTTAAGATCTTAAGTCTATCTCTTGTAAACACTAGATAGTTTAATTTTGTTTATGTATCTAATATGAGAATCTTTGGCTTTAATTGGAGGGTAAATCCATTAAGCTGGTTGTCAAATATTAATGTAAAAATGTTCTTATTACTATGTCTGGATATTTGACCACTTGATCTTGTACTCCCCATTTCATCTTCTTTCAGATTGATTGAAATTTCCCCCACTATGTTTTTTTCTCCTTTATTTGCTTTAAAGTTATATACCATTAATATTTCTTCTCTCCCTCCCTTCCTTCCTGGCTACTCTAAAAGTTTTAATTTGCATATTTAACTTAAAGTCTAAAATTAATATCTTTATCCCCCTACAACAATAAAAGTACCTAAGAATTCTTTATCATCAGTCACCTTCCTCTTTGCATGCTATTTACATGCAATTATTTTCCAGAATTTTGGATACATATTGATTTTTTAACCCCACGATTTACACATATTGTTACTGTTTCCTATAGACTTGTTTATCATTGTGTTTTAATTTGTTTTTCTTATATTTCATCTTTCTTCTTAGACCTCCCTCTTTCTGTGATCATTTTTATTCCTCCTGAAATATATCCTTTAGTTAAGTTCTCTCTATGGCAAACTTTCTTAGGTTTGTTTTGTCTGAAAAATGTTTTTATTTAGTCTTCATTCTTGACAGACAATTTTACTGCACGTCTTATTTCTCTCAGCACTTAATGTAGACATATATATTGTACATATATTTTTTTTAATGACAGCAGAATAGCTAGAGGCATTGTCCTTACCAAGTGAGACAAGGAAACTATGAGTCTATTTCTAGTTAAGCAACTAATTTGCTACCAAAAATTACTTAATTAAACCAGACTATGCTCCAGTACATCCTTCTAAAATGTGGAATTAGCTAGTGACCTACCTTATAAGAACATTATCAAATTAAACAGCCAAAAGATAATAGGTGGAATGAATTTAAGAACAGGTTATTTTTCCTTCTTAACTATGCAAATATATACCCTAAGGTACTGAGCCATCAAGAACATTTTTAAATTAATATTTAAAGGAGAATAAATCAGTTTTAAAGGATTAGTCTTCCGAAAGGTCCAAAGTGTATTTTTCTAGGAAAAAAGTTAACTCTAATGTATTAAAAAATATACAGCAAGATGAAGAGGCTCCATTATGAAAACCAGCCTTTAAAATAGAGTCTCTCAATTCTGCTCATAAAACTGCAAAACAGAGTCTGTGTCACTGGAGCACACTGCTCCTGGGAAAAGCAGCTACCTGAAAACGAGGTGAGGCCCATTTACAGAGCATTCATTTTAGAGAAGAATGAGCAAATAGAGCAAGTTTGCAGAACCAGTGGCAGAGCTAAGACAACAACTCAAATGCTAAATGGGTGGTTTGTTTTTAAAAGAGAGAATCCTGGGAAAACTAATATTTCACTGCTTTTAAGTTCAAAGTGTAATTCTGAGCAACTATATCCATAAGACCCACAAAGAGGATTGATAACCTTGGGACTAGGGTGGCTCTGAGTAGCAGCTACCAACTCTGCCAATCTGCTGCTGGCATGCCTAGAATTCCAATTATTATTCACATATATGTATTAAAGCATTGAGTACTGACTTTAAAATAAAATTATCTAGGAACATAGGATCAGCCAATCTTTAATATATTAATTCAATATAATTCATACAAACAGTAACAAGATACCAAACAGAATCAGTGTGTGCAGGAATAACAGGCTGGTAAACTCCGGAGGTGAGGAAGAGTGGGAAAGGTCAGAGCACAGGATAGAGAGCCCCCTGGAGGAGCTGGCCGAGGAGCACACCCCAGGGCATGTGTGCAGGAAGGTACAGGCTGGAGCAGGGAAAGCTGGGTAGCGGAACATGGCATGGTGGCAACTGCTCCTTTGAGGAGACTACTTCAAAAAGGGACAGAGAAAACAAAAACAAAGTCCTCTTTTAGTTTTACTTAGTATAAGTTCTGGGAATAAATAGAAGGCATGAAGAAGAAGTACAGCCACGTCTGTGGCTGATGAACAGGAGACAGTGGAACCCATAAAAGGGTGTACGCAATTATTTTGGGACAAAGAAAATGTCTCCTGGAATTGAAGCCAACGAGAGTCACCATCTTGAGCTAAGTTGCTCAGAGATTATTTGGTTAGGATGGTGCCTGCGTGGAAGGTAACATAAGGAAAAGCTGACCAGTCTGACTTGTGACTGTTCTAGGTCCAGGGTGGCCCACACCTGTGTAAGAAGATCACCCTGAAGGACCCTCGGGGTTTGTGTTTTAATATCCAGGATCACTTTCTTTTGCCCATTTGTACTGCACTCTTGATTAAACAAGTATTTCCTTCCTGACTCCAAACTTTTGGCTCCATTTCCTGAATTCCGGTGAATATCTATAAACACAATAGTAACCATCTCTCTATGCAACACAGACTGGAGTCTCCTACAATTGGGTACTATCTTGTGGCTGGTTATATTGGGCATAGACTATTCCTATGGGCAGGCATTGAGTGAAAAATAGACTGTCATTTATCAAATTGTAAGAGCAGATAATGTTGTGATGGCAAAAGATTTTGATGTTAAGGAGTACTGAGAATATTGAGAACCAGTGAGGAAGCATTCACTGGTGTAGCTACAGCTTCCAGCACCTACTGTGTCCCAGTTCTTCTGACAAAAATGCATGAGGGCAGAGTACCTCCACACACTGAAATGCGTGAGGCTGATGCAAACATCCTTTCAAGAATATCAATTTCCTTTTGTCTCCATCAATTCCTCACTCCTCAAACAGCTTAGAGAATTTCAAAACCCTACACAGATCACCAGTTTGAATCAAGTATATTCCGGTAAATTTGAAGCCTGATTTCTAGCTTTCATTTACATCTTTTGGAACTTTTATTAGCAGCACTCATGGTCCTGGGCAAGTGAAAATTTGCATGTCCTGGGGGACATGAAAATTTTCATTTCTTAGAAAACAAAGTTAAATATTCCACACTGACCCACTCATGGAAACCTAGCTTAGACTTACACACCAGTTCTTACCCATATGTAAAATACAGAAAAAAGAACCACCAGCCCATGTGCCTGAGCCATCCTCCAGCAGCCCTCTTAAGTCAGGGGGAAGGAGTGGGGACAGGGAAGAGGCAGAGGCAGGAAACAGCCCCTAGGCTTGCAGACCAGACTTGACGGACATTTATGGAAGCTCAATAGGCAGGGGCAACTGCTGTACTCTCATCTTAAGTTTCCTTTAACTAGGGCGCTTCTGGCCTACATTATTATTCTAGAGCTAAACTTTACTTGTACTAACTGATCTTTCCAGAGAAAGACTGGAAAAAGCAAGGAATGAAGAAAGAGAGAAGCATCTGGAAAAAAATGAAAAAGGGATAGAAAGGTAGAAAAAACCCACAAGGCTGAAAAAATGAGCAAGGGATGTAAGAAGAGTGAACGAATAAACATGAGAAGGAGGAGGAGAAAGAAAACACTCTTACTGGTTAAGGAACATTTGAATGAATGCCAGGTCTGGGTTTATTAAAAGGCTACAAGGTGATCTAGGCATTCGAATGACAATATTAGATCTGTAAACCAAAGTTCAAGACAACAATTACACTTTTGTAACATCTGGAAAGGAAGGTTACAAATCAATCTTAACTAAAACACAGGAAATATGTGCACTTATAATTGCTTATGTGTAATGTCCCCCAAACTATAATGATGCTCTTGATCAAAGCAAAGAGTATTTTCTAGAACCCTCACTTTAATGACCCCCTGTAGATTAGTGACAGAGAAGCGGCTCATCTGAAAATGTGGACAGAAACTTAGACCTGAAGAAAGGAATCTGAGAAGGGATAAGTGGAGACTATGATTACTATCATGATTATGAAGCTATGATGGGTGGCCCTCTTAATTAAGTATATCCATAAGGGAACACTAGGAAGCTTGAAAAAGGATAGACAAAGCACTCCAGAAATAGAAGGATGTTTGTGGGCAGAGCTGCGCTAACAGCCCATGCAGGGGACCTGATGATACTACACAGGTCGACACCGGATGGTTGTAGAGTTTAGTTGGAACATGAGGTATCAGATTTCCAATAAATGTAGGTTTCCCCCTATTTTCTCCATTTCATTTTATTAGGTTGTTCTATATGCATTTATTGGGTACACGCTATAGGCTACATGCTGTGTTGGCCATTGGTGATATATCAGGAAAAACAACAAAAATCCAGAGTCCCTGACTTAATCTCAGACACTCATATACACAGACTTTTAAAACTTTATAGAAAAAGAGTCATTCCCATTATCTAATTCAGAATGGAACCTGTGATTTCTGAATCTGTGCAGTCCCTTTTTATAAGTAATTAGGTAAGAACACAGCATTTGGGGAAATCTGAAGCAATACTTGATGAATATCTAGTCTAAGCAATGAGGTCATGGAAAAATGATGAATGAAAAATTGTTCAAGTAACCACTGAGTCACTGTGTACCTGAATATAAGCACTGACAGGAATCTAAAAAATAGAAAGAAAGACAGATCTTACCCCCAGGTAGCCATTCAGTCTTGTGGAGAAAAGGAGATTTGTGTACCATGAAATAAAATTTGTACAATATGATCAAGTACCAGATTGTTTAGCTCAAAAAACAATAATTAACAATTACTTTCCAGTTGTATTCTTTACTAAACTTTGAGCACAATTTCAAACAAATAATCTGAAAGTGTTGATTTGAATTCTCCAATTTTTCCTCACTATTAGTTGTGACCAAATGATAGGTTCAAATGGCAAGAGAAATGGTAGCAAGGTCTATAAACGTGTATCCAAGAAAAGATTGTACCGCACTATCACTAGTGGCTTTAAGAGGGCTCGTGTGCTCCATGCACTTCTGGCCTCTGGCAGGAGTGGAGGAGCAATGCAAGCTCAACAGTGTGAGGTAGGAGGCATACTGCTGATAACTTTCAACTGCCCTAGTCTCCAATAAAGCCTTTAATAGGGCTATAGCCCTTCAGTGCTAATTGATTTCTATTTTCTACGTGTTTTCAAAGTACATACTTCTTTTTCTACCACCTTTAACCCCTTCACCTGAGCCAAGGTGAATCATCTTCTAAAACTATAGAAGAGTTCTCATTCTATGAAGAAAACTTTAGGTGCAACATGAGACTCTTCTTTCTTTTTCATTTCCATTCAAGGGATAAGGCCAGTTCTCTGTCAGTGAAAGTTCTTTATCACTAATCTAAGATCTCTCAAGTCTAGTATTTACAGTTACAATTGCTCGAATGATCTGTATTTGTCCTTAAAGAGCCAATTGGATTCTTAAAGCATCAGATATACAACTGGGAACTGAAGAAATCAGTACCAAAAACGTCCTTCAGAATCTGCATCTATATAGTCTACTTTATCAAAACCATGCAGTAGTAAATTAACATAAGCACATGTTTTGAAATTTTTAGACTTAGTTGCATTTATGTTAGCTAGTTCTTTATTTACCAAAAGCATTAAGGTCAGATTGTCATGATTTGCTCCTAAAATAGTTTTCTAGTCTTATCTCCCAATGCAGTCTACAGCTCTAGTAGTCTTTATAGTTCCCTGAACATGTCACATTCTTTCTTACCTCTGAGTTTTTCTTTACGATGATCCTTCTGTCTGAAATGCCTTTTAACCTCATTTGCAACCTACCAGCAACCTGTAGAATCTACCTAGTTCAAACATCCCCCCTCTTTTCAAATCTTCCCTGATTCTCTAGTTAAAATTAACTATTCTTTTTGGAAGTATAACTTTTACCTTTATTTAACACATTTTTGTTCTGCTTTATTGCTAGTTCTTTCAATGCCTAATTATATGACTATACTTCAAGATCTTTGAGAATGGGATTATGTATTTTTATCACCTTTAAATCTTCAACAAATGCTTGTTGGATAGTTGGATGGATAAAGAATAGCATCTCAGTTTCCTAATACAAAAATTAACAGATGATTCCAGGGGTCTTTTTCTAGCTATAAATGCCCTATGTTTCTTTCAGAAAGGTATTAGCTTTTGATTTAGCTCAGTACACATTGAAAAAAAAAAAAACTGCTGAACAGAATCATACAAGAAAGAAAAATCTCATTATAGCCCTATGGGAATTCAGGACCCTACAGGAGAAATGTCAGAAGAAGGTTCAGAAGAACCTGTAGGTTCTAAAGGAAGACTAAGACTAGGACGAAAGGGGGATAATATAAAAGAAAAAACAAGCTGAGCAACATGAAAGTAGTAAAGTACATTTCAAAGCCAAACAAAAATTAATCTTGGATTATTCAATGACTTGAACTATCACCAAATGCCTTCCATTCAGCTATAGATAGGAATGACAGCTACGTTTATGCTCCAAATCTGCAAGTTCACACGCCAGAGGAGGGTGCTGGTATCTGCTGTCCATACTGCTCAAGAATCTCATGGTAATAAAGGGGTAACCTAGGGTGGTTACTGGTTTGAATCTGATACAGATTACAGGTTTTAAAAGCACACAGAAATCTTTTGCAAGGTATACTAACACTGAATAACTTTCAGTTTCTCAAAGAAGCATAGTTTGCAAACACAGGAAAACATAAAAACTATAAAAATATGAATAGTTATCAAACTGGCATCAATGATACATAGAGAGCAGACATATGTCTCACATATATGGAATGATTCTATATCTACTAATATCTTCCATTTCTATAAGGACCTAGAAATGTCCCATATGTATGTTTAGTCTAGAGAGTCAGACAAATGTATTTGTGACGTCTAAGCCATCCTGATTTCTCAGTCTTCACAGGCTGGCTTCATATAAATCACTGATGTCAGAAACTGAGATTTTAGTCCCTGGATCCCCAGTGGATTGTTCCATAATATGGTTGAGCTTTTATCTTCATGGCAACACACATTTCATCTACATCAGTCTCGTCAACCATGAGGGCACAGACAGGAGAACTTAGCAGAGAGAGCTCAGGGAGGTAAAAACCTGGACTGAAAGGCCAGCAGGTGAGGATTTATTTATTCCTTCAACAGCTATTTATGGAGACCTACTATGTGCCATGTATAACCCTTAGTACTGAAAATATAGCGAAGAAAAAAAAAGACAAAATTCTGGCCCTTGTGTGAGAGGGGAGAGACAAATAGGATAAATCAGTACAAAATGTGGTATTTTTAATGGTGATAAGCATTAAGGATGGGAAAATGTAGGCAGTGAAGAAAGAGACATTTAACATTAGAACTACTCCGCTATGAATGGAAAACACCAAGTTCCATCTAAGATATTGGCATCTTCAAAATAAGATTGAGGTAAAAGTTGTGAAGTTAGTAATGCTTGGCCTCTTTGATCCTGCTCCTTATGCTTAAGGTACCACTTCTTATACTCTCTCTTTCCCCCATTTCCCCAGGAGATCCAGGGTAACCTAACATGGAAGTGAATCTCCAAGTGCCCTGGTGACCATTTCTCGTCTTTCAACCCCAAATAGCACATTACTAGACTAAAGTTTTATTCCTAGGCAATCTCATAATCCAAGAGGGGGTATCCAGCCCTCCCACCCCCAGACAATACATTCACCTTGGAGATGAATCCTTAATCCAAAGGAGTATTTTGAATGTCAGGAATTTCACGCACCATGCCATACCGTGAGAAAGAAGTCTGGAGCAAAGGAGCCATAACCTCCCCGATAATATACTATACCCAACCTGTGGGCCAGAGAGAGGCCAACCCTAAATCTCTTTTACTCTAAAACCCCAATAAGCCTGCCTTTTAATATCCATTGAATTTGGGCAGTTTAGACTAGATCTCAGAGCCTCTTCCAGCTTTGTGAGTTATTTGCCCTCTTATGTGTACTCTGGAGGCCTCACCAGAACTTACAGGAGTGGCAGGCACTTGGCACAGCCAGAGACCGGAGCAAAGCCCAGGGGAAAAGTCATCACCTACCAAACAGCTGGGAGTCCGGCACAGGTTGCTGCTATTTAAAGCATGACTTGGACCACAACCTTCATGTGCTCAGAAAATCCAGCACAAACACATGCACGCCCACAGCTTTTCATTTGACTAAGGCTTCCAGGGCACAGGTGGGAGAGCTATTTAGATTTTTTCCCAATTAATTGAGTTATAAATTGTAGTAAATAAACAGCTTAAGTACATCTTCTATCCGCCATATCATTGAAGAGCAGCTGTTCAGGATCCCAGCTGGCTCACAGAAGCACAGGCTGAGCATGGGTGCCAGGGCCCTGGCAGAGGGACTCCTCAGCCACTGGGGAGTAGAATCTACCATTAAAACATGTATTGTATATCACATCATATATTGTAGCACGGAAGAGAAAATATGCACAGTATGAGCCAGGTACTGTGTCCATTATAGTTCTACAAATATAAAAAGTTCTTAATATTCTCATTTTAGAGATGAAGAAACTGTCAAGGTGTCATAGTTAGCCATTGAGAAATCCAGAATTCACACTCAGGTCTGTCTTACCTTAAGCTCTTAACCACTCTCTTGCCACAGCCTGCGTGTGGTACTGGTGTTGATACTGATGACAACGGTGACAACGGTGGTCTGAAAATGGCATGTGGTACCACAGAAACCATCAACTTTAAGATTGATAGTAAGACAGAACTAGGATATTCAATGCAAAAATTTGCTCTGGCTAGGCACACATATTAATTATAGTCATTTCTGTGAATTACATACAATCGTGCCTAATTATGAGCCAGTACAATAATATTTATGTACAAAAATAAATATGTCAGAATAATCTTGATCTAAAATTTATTTAATTAGAAAAGGGAATGCTATAAATATGTAATCAGGCATCACTGTTGCCCAAGTTCTGACATGCATGTGTGGCATCTATATAGCATTTTATACTTTATAAAACATACTTTCTGAGGACCTCTTCAAGTGCCAGACATTGCCAGATGTTGGGGGCAATGGGTCAGCAAACAGTAATAAAATAGGGCCTTGCTCTGAAAAATTTCGGGTCTGGTCATTTTTTCCTGCCCTCTCCCTGTGAATTAGTTATGTTTTCTCACCATTCTATAGATTAGGAAACTGAGCTGGAATAGATGGACTAGTTCATCCATATAGTTCATGTTTCTGCTCACAACTTAAAAAGTGAAATTTATTGCTAGTTAGTAAAATAGACAGATTCAGGACCCAAAGAAACCTCCTTTCTTTAAGGAAATCAAAAGCCCACCCATTCTCTATTATTTGGAGAAATTAATTTTTTTTAAATAAAATTTCCATCTACTTAGTCCAATTAGGCTTTTAGTCATGGAGACCAGCTTTCTGAGTGAAATGAAGAGCAAATTAGGGTGATCCAATCTAATTAAAAACAGGGTGCCATCGGCCTGCCCGTGTGCCCAGACTTCCTATACACCTGTCACTCCATTAGGAGCACAGCATTTTAACTAGGTAAGCATCTACTCTCATCCAGGGAAGGGAAAATCCTTAACAGGGTTAAATGACCAACATGATCCAGTTTAATTCCAATGAAAACAGAGGTGGGAAAGATGGGAATAATGTTTGCTAGCAAGGAGGGAGTAAGAACCAGAGGCCTGGAAATTGCCCCCATCAGGGCCCCTTAGAGGAGAGGGCAGTAAAGTATGTCACACGAATCTAGCTTTACTTTAGGCTCATGCTCTGCATCTTTAGACATGAAAAGAGATCGGAGAAGGTGGATAGCCAGAGCTTTGCGGTGCAATGACCTTGTGTTGTTGCAAATACAGTAAATTCTCAGAGAGGCAAATTTCTACACTTAAAACATAGGTCAAAAAAAAAAAACCTCCCCAAACCAAAGCCAATGAGTTGTTTGTGGTTGAGGATTCTCCAAATCATGTTGCTCATCCATTGACATGAATAATTAAAAATTGCTTGTGGGGGGTTTGGGGCGGGGGAGGCTTTGCAAAGTGAACACTCTGAGAAATGACCTGCCAGTCTGCATTCCTGAGGCCACAGCCACCGCAGGCTCATTTCCATCACAAGGCCTGTTCATATTTATAGGTGAGCAGAATGCCAGGAATCAAGACGATGGAATAATCACAGGGTATTGTCCCTTTGTACTTTCCAACTATAAAATGAATGTGCAATGACACTGGAATAGCTAGTGTGACTAATGTCAATGTTTATACTGTTTGTTGAGACAATATTAATAAATAATATTTATTGAGGGCTTATTATATGTTGGGCATTGTTCCAAGCACCTTACATGGATTAACTCATTTAATTCTTGCAACGACCCTCTGAGACAGGCACTATTATTACCCTCATTTAACACATGAGGAAATGGAGCACAGAAGCAAAGAAACTTCCCCAAGATCATGTATTTTAACAGGAAACTATCTGTACTATAAAAGCATGGAAAAATTAAATTAATTGTTATAAATTCATCTGAAGTGACTGATATCCTTGCTACCTCAAAACAAGACTATGCTCCCTCTTAACCCTGAGCTCTCAAAGGTATCCACCTTAAGATGTCTTTTTCATCTATATAACTCCCGGTAAGTTGGCAGGTGGAGAGTAGTCGGTCAATACATGTTGAATGGATACCCTGCTTACATTTCATGATATCTATATCTATATAACAATTTTAAAGGATGTTTAAAGGCTAGCAAAATCTGAATTCATTTTGAGGATAAAGTCTATCATTTATTAAGCCCATTAATCTGTCTGCCTGCCAATCTCTGTCTTATACACTGTGATAAATGATACACTGTCTTTCATGTTGACGTTTTCATCCAAGGACCTTGATGAGTATTGTGATCCTGATCCTACTCATAAAAATATCCAAGAATCCCAGGGAGTGCATTCATTCAAACAGATTCTCAGGGCTCATCCACAGTTGCAGACTGGCAGGCAGCTCAGATTCTTGCTGCAGATGTGTTTTGCTTGACTGGCAGTGTTAAGAATTTTTTTATTTGAATATGTAGATCAGGCCTGCCTCTTTTTACAAATAAAGCCTGTTTCACACATTTAGCTACCTGCCAAAAGTGTTTAAGTTTGTGATCCCTTTGATCTATAGGTACCCAGGGACTTGGAGTCAACCAAATTTAAGACTCCCATGTTCTTGGAGTTTATAATGTATGGGTCATGCTTTAGGTTGCTAGGAACCTTTTCAGGCAATAGGGCAACTATTATTCCAAGCTACCCCCTCCATATATCCATATCTAGTTCTCTTGGAGGAAACACAGAGTCCCTTTAGAGCAACCCTAAGATGTAATCATCATTACAATGCCTTTAAAAATAAATGAACTAAAACCCAGGGAAGGGCAAACTATCTCACAGGTATCTGGCAATAGAAATACCTCTGAATATAGCAAATGCTTTCGCTCCAACTTAACCCATTTGACTGGTATGTTCTCAGTTATGTTTCTCATCCTAAAATGCCCCATGCAAAGTGATGAGATTAGTTCAAGACCTCACTAAGGTTTGTTCTTATACTGCTCTCTTCTAGCCTGCCTGGACAGAAGAGAGAATGAGTTGGAGGTAACAACTGCTAAAGCTCAGCACAACAGCCACACATCCTGCGTGACTGAGAAGAAGGGGCTTAGAAGGGCCTCACGCTCCTCCAGGACCAGCTGCCCCACTTTGATCTGACCTCCTGGACTCAGCTTCTGCTTCAATATGGTGCGGTGGCTGACTGGATCCCTCCTCCTGCTTGGCATTATTTACAGGCTGGGTCTGGTCCACAGCAGAGTGCAGCGGTTCCGATCAATACATCTTATACTGTGGACATTTATGTGCCATTGGTGGAGAACTTTCCATTTCTTCCTGTAGTCCCACTGACTAGCTCTCTCTGCCTAAACCCATTAGAGAATTCAACTGTGAAATTATCAGAGAGTTAATGCCAGGCCCTGTCACTTGTGGGTGGCAATGCTTGTACCCTCCAGTAAGAGCCTTTCCTATTTGCTCTGTTGGGGGATAAGCAGCTCCCCTTACACTCTCCTTTTTTGCTGGAGAAATTGTTCTGAGTTGGTTTCAGGGACTCTAGAGCATTTTCTTGGGATTATGATGAGTTACATGTCAATGAATATGGTAACTGATCATCGGGTTTTGTTGCTTGAACACTTTTCTACTTCAGGAAGGAGGCACTTTAGTTCTCAATTTGATGTGGACCCACCTGATCTTATAAAAAGCTGAGATTTTATTTTTCTTACCAGTATCCCTGATTCTGAATTATCCAAAACAAAGTATTTATTAGCACCACTCCTGGCTGCAAATAGTGCTCTTCCAAGTGGCTGAAGTGAGACTGGCCACTTTCTCCCGTGTAGCTCAAGGCTTCTCTCTTGCATTCAAAGAGGTCTAAATAAAAATGGAGTCTCTGTACCATCATCCCCAGAAGCCAGATTCCTCTGCCCTTATGCTTCTTCTCGTACTCGGGATTCCCCAAGAACCCGTGCAGTGCCCCCTCAGGCTTGCCTCTCTCAGAAGTGCTCTGAAGTGCTCTCATCTTTCTCCACTCCAATTCCTGTTCCTTTAGGAACTGGCTCTGCTCAGCTGTTAATGATGCTAATCGTTAATGGAACCCGCTGAGCTAACAATTTTTTTGTTGTTTGTTTGGAGACAGAGTCTTGCTCTATAGCTTGGGCTAGAGTGCAGTGGCGTCATTATAGCTCACTGCAACCTCAAACTCCTGGGCTCAAGGGATCCTCCTGCCTCAGCCTCCTGAGTAGCTGGGACTACAGGCTCACACCACCGCATCCAGCTAATTTTTTCTATTTTTAGTAGAGATGGAGTCTCACTCTTGCTCAGGCTGATCTCAAACTCCTGACGTCAAGCAATCCTCCCACCTCAGCTTCCCAGAGTGCTAGGATTACAGGCATAAGCCACTGTGCCCAGCCTGAGCTAACAATTTTGCATTTCAGTATTTTGATAGAGGGAATTTCTTGAGGCAATGCCTTACCCAAAGGCAGATGAAAGAGAAAGATATTCCCTCTAAGTGTATCTACATGGGTCATGTTGACACTGACGCCCCCAGACTTTCCTACACTTTCCTTACAGCTGTGCTGCCTTGCTCATCACATAGGTGGTTTGTATAGCATAAAACCACCTATAAACTGAACTCAGTAGAAAAACTGTTGATGGCCTGTAAGATTCTTCATAAGCAGCAGCAGCTCTGTCTCCTGAGCTCTCTCCTGCCTCCTTTGCACTCTAAACTAAGCAGCAGCAAACAGCTGTCACCCCAGAGGGAAGGGCTCCTGTTGCGTGTAATTTCTGAGTCTCTTTGTAATCTGATTTTAGGAAAGAATGTTTGCTTTCCTCCTTCTTGGGCACTGAATCCAATAATAATAAGACCTTCTCAAGTGACAAGTCTGTGTGGGGGCTGGGAGACCTGAAATCAATGAGGAGGTCACTGTCTATGGAAGTGGAAGGTAGGGGAAAAAAGGGCCAGGTGCCTCGGTGCCTTCTCCTTGTAAAGCTGTGTCCCACCTCAAAGGACAATAGCCCAGTGTATGACTGTAGAGTCAGCAATGTGCTCTGAGCAGAGGAGAGGAGAAGCGCATGTGAGGAGAGGCGCAGCTCCTTTATTTTGGAATACTGCATCATCATCTCAGAGCTGATCTGAACTTGTTTTCCAACAACCGGAAATCAGAAATGACATAAAGAGGGACAAAAAGAATAGCCTTGGCACCTCAGGAGGTTCATCCCTGTAGCAGGATCCGGGCTGAGGTGCCAGCATTTTTTCTTCCCTCTCCCTGAGTTGAAGAGGTGCTATGATGGCAAAACTCACTGAACCAAAGGAAACTGCAGTGGCTGGAAATGTCTTTGTCCCTAAAATACCCCACTGGCTTCCCGACAAGAAGACAGCTGAGAGGACACCAGTCTGGACCTGGAAGATCCAAGCTGGCTCCCAGGCAGAACTGTGGCCCTGCAGCTTCACCATTTTGGGTTGGGCTTCCCATCACAAAAGCATCTGCTTCATCTGTGTGCAGCCAAAGGAACTTTCCAAAGGCCCCGTCTCCCCAAGCAGAGATGACCAAATCAGCAGAATCCCGGGGAGGAAAGGCTGCATTGGTTTTACAAAAAAGCTGGTCCCAATGCTCTAAGGAAAAAGAAGAATGGGCTCATAAAAGAAACTGGAGAGGGAACGGGAGGGACAGCTTTGAAAGGGAGAGCTGCAGGATTCAATAAGAAAGGCAGTCCCATGGGAAATGGTAGCTTTGGTAATTTTCTGAGAAGACAAAAAAATAACTGACTGTTCTGTTTGGTGGCTGGAATCCTGGGAGCCTACCTGGCCTTTTGAAGGCTATCATACCTATGGACTTGCCTTCTCAAGGCTTTTAATCAAATAGCTTGAGAAATGCTGGGGTTGGCTTGAGTCAAGTAATTGCTCAGATATACTGGGTGAGGTAAACACTGGAGATGGTCCAACACCATGGCATAGAGGTGAGGACCCGTGGCAGAGACCATATTAGAGAGAGGTGCAACTGGGTGCTTTTCCAACAACAAGAAGGATCACAAGCAGGACTGATCTCCTAGTGCAGGAGAGACACAATGATAACACCCTATGAAACACATCTTCTTCTCTCACTTGGGGTATTGCTGGAATTACTGTTTCCTCTCATGACACTTCTGTTAATGCACATTGTGTCTCCATACAGTAGGGTAAATGAAACCCCAGTTTTCTTAAGTAATTTATCCAAGGTCACAGTGATCTAGAGGTAGAAATAAAAATTCCTGCCTCTGAGTTCAATTTTTTTTTTATTTTAGCTCTCTACTCCTACTGGATAAATCTTGTATTAAGCGTAGCTTAAAGGACAGAGCTAATTTAGAAGGGTTTATACTGATGCGGAATTGTGGGAAATGAGCTAAAGCATTGAGTTCTTAAGACCTAGGTCCTTCTGGGGCTGCACTAGAGATTGGTAAGTATCATTCAGAAGGATGATGGAGTCAATGGCTTCTAAATTAAAAACTCTTTAAGTGGTAAGGTAAAATCATATTATAAAATAAAAAACCCTTCCCAAGAAGGAGTGAAAAACAAAGCAAGCAAAGAGACAAATAAACACAGATAGATATAAGACTTAAATAAAAACCCTTCAAAAATAATTATCAAAGTATTTTGTTCTCCAGATAAATTCCTCCCACTCTTTTCTTCTTTAACATTTTTTTCCATTATATCAATGCTAAGAAGCTGGAGTATATTTGTTTTTCCTTTAAGCCAAAATTAGAAAAGACATTAAAATTACACCAAAAAACATATTTTACTTAAATGTCCGGATTGCTTAATAATCATATTAGCATAAGAAAAAAATATGCACATATATCAGACACACATCCTTCAACTGCAGACTCAGTTATTCCTTGGTCTCAATCCTTTTACTGTGGGCCACACCACATTCCAAATATGTCCAAGTTTGCAGTTGTTACCACCTCCTTCCCCAGGAGCTCATCTGCTTAAAACCCTTAGGACAACCCTGGACATGGGCAATCCTAATCGCACCTTAAGGGAGTTATAAGCCACCACCCCCTAGTGCTGATAGGACACAGTTTCTGAGACTCAATCGCTTTGAAGAAAGGATTCAGCTTCCTTCTCACATCTACTGGGGCGGTTCCCTGTAAAGGAAGGGATAGCACGTGTCCAGCTTGGCTGATATGGGTCTTTAATCAGATCAGCTCTGAGAAGCCAAGGAAGAAGAGACTAGGAAGCCCTGAAGTGACCTTGGGAGGCCCAGAGTGTAGGAATATTCTGAGTTTTGTCATTTTAACCATCAAACTTAACTAGCAGGAGAGCCCAGCTCAGCTCCGCAATAACCCACACCTCTCCCTGGGTGCCTGGGGTCTGCATTCTAGCATTACTACTCACTAGCACCCTGAGCTGCCGTGCCCGTGGGAAGGTGTCCACCTCCTCCCACAACCTTCTCCAGGAAAAGCAACTGAAACACTGCCACCACGCAGCTGTTATGTAAATGGACTCAGCTGGACAAGAGAAGCAAGCAGGCATCTATGAAACACCAGGTAAAAGTTCACTGTCACCCCGACCTCGGACAATGTGCTCCAGAAGGACAAGGGACAAGAATTCACATTAGTGCTGCAGCTCAAATTCAGGTATTTGTCCTAGGTACCCTGGTGGGAGGAACCCAAGACCAATGGAGCAGTCCTTGATTTTTCAGCCCCAATGCCTTCTCTTGTCCCTCAAGAGATGCAAATTTAGACGAAGGAAGACAACTTTCTACAGGGAGGGCTAAATTAGGTAGTCTATGACCAATCTTTAATTGAAACTAATGCAAACGAATGTCTATCTCACTCTGAGTTCTGTTTCAATTAACTTTGTGGTGGAGAGGGGGTTGGCAAGGAGAAGACTGTGGTATTTTAAAAACAATAAGCTAAGAACTGGAGTTTTGTTTTTTAAACGGATACTGTAGTCTAAGGAGGAAAGTGGGGGAGAAAACATCTTCTCCCTGGCACTCTCAGAGCAGGATGCGGTGCCAGCCGCTCCACCGACTGTCTGGAGATAGGGTAATTGTCACTCTTCTCACCATAACTTCTTGCTTTCGGATCAGCGGCTGGCAGGTTTATCTGCTTCTGTGCAGCTTCAGAGCCACGTCAGTGACACTGGCTACGTCAGCAAGAGCAATCGGAAAGGAGGAGAATGCCACTGCCAACAGCAGTGGGAGGGAAAATTTTAGCCTTAAAGAAGATTCTTAGGTCTGTCCGTCTGTCTGTTTGACTCTCTAATTAGCATGCATGACTGTCAGTGATTTCAGAACGCCAGTGGAGGGTATATAGTTTTAGACCACCTCCTTATGGTTTGGGGCAAGAACATTTAGTTAACATGACATGTTTAAGCTTCAAAACCCCTTGTTTAGGGCCTGTCCTCCACTTAGGACAGAGTGGGCTTCGAATGTATTAGAGGATACAACCAAGATGAATACCACCACCAAGCAAGTGTCTGAAGCTACACCACACACACCTACAGTGAGTACTGCAGTAATTCTGGCTCATTTCATGCTATTGATAGTTCTAGCTGCTTTCATTTTGGGCACTGTCATAATAAACATGACACTGCAACCACCAACAATTTGATTAGGATCCTCAACACAATGCTATTCTATGGTCTATATTTTTTAAGTAGGTTTAAAAGCCCCTGCTCTCTGGGATGGCAATCCTTTAAAGTTCACAATTACAAGGGTATGATTCTATTCGATCATCAAATATCAGCCACCTTCTGGTCCAGGTGAGTTAAGTATTATATGACTAACATATGGCTAAAATGCTTCAAAAGATATTGTTTGGGGAAAAGAAAGAAACCCTAGTGTAAAGGTGAGTGAGTTCAAAGTCAAATAGCTCTTCTCACCCAGACACATTCCAAGGTGAGAAAATCCCACTGCTAGCACAGCCCAGTGATTTCTGACTCCCCTAAAAGCAGCAAGATAAAGTCAAAGTTTTGTGCAGAGATCAAAAGCTTACGGTGACTGGGTTCCAATAAATTGTTTTGTCAAATTCACAGATGAAGAGGGAGAATGTCAAGTTCAGAAAGCTGCAGTTGTCCTCTTAAATTAAGTATATTCTTAAGACTGTAACCTCTGGAGTAACGCTCAATGCCAGGCTCTAGTGTAATTTAACATTATATAATGACAATTACCAGTAACTTGCTAGGCTAGTGTGGCCAAGTCACTTGATTTCCTGTACTTCAGTTTCATTACTTATTTTTCTCCCCATTAAGCTAAAGGTGAAGAAGTTAAGCTGCCTCACAGGGTGAAGAACTGAGAGGCACACCTAAAATAATACGTAAGGTGATCACCAGAAGGAAAAGAATCAATAATGCCACATTTGGAGTCATTGGCCCCATGGTTACTTCCAGCTCTCCCTCTAAGCCATAACTGATATAATCTGCAATAAGCGTTCTTAACCTGGGTCCTCAAACCCCACAGGGGTCATCGAAGTCCACCTGCTCTGCTCTCTGCAGCAGGAAACCCATAACACAAAGTTTAAGAACCACTGCTACAATAAGCCTTGGCTACAGGTGTACCAAAATATAGTACACTGCCAGATGGAGAGGAAAAGTCAGGAAAGATGGCCACAGAAGCCAAGAGAAACATGTGATCTCAAGAAAACCACCAGGTTCCTAAGCCTTAATTCCCTGGGTCATCTATTCAGCACTGACCCTATATTTCTGAAGGGAATTTCTTCAATCAACAGTGCCTAGAACATCGTTAATAATAAGCAGAAGAAATGACTGATGGAGGAAGGCACAAGGCAGGAAGTACCTAAGCTGCCACCCATCCAATACTGAGGACACCTGTTGGAGGGAAAGCCAAAAGATTCCACAGGGCTTTGAGTACAGCAGGAAGCTCTGCAATGGAAAACAGGGTTGTCATGAATTGCAATCATGGGGCCATCTTGTGTGCAGTGTAAGAGGTGAGGTTGGGGGTCCAGGGCTGCAGATCAGATCCAGGATGAAGAGATGAATGCTCTGGCCTCTCAATAGAACCAGGAGGGTAATGGGTCCTTCCATATCCCCCAGATAAGACCCAAGTCCCAGCCCTGACAAAGAAACCATATTTGGAAGAGAAACTGACGGGAATTGGAAAGAAGCATTCAACAAGAGAAGGGAATGATCCAAAAGATGGACGAGAGTTAAGTTGTGATCTTCAAAGGGTGTGGGAGGGACACTTAGGGAAGGGGGGAGAGGGAGGGAGGGAGAGAGGAAGAGAGGGAGAGGGAGAGAGGGAGAGAGAGAGAGAGAGAGAGAGAAAGGGAGAAAAAGAATTTCATTCTGATTCCTGAGAGCTAGACAGCGCATATAAAATCACCTAACACTTAAAGAGCAATTTACAGTTTACAAAACATTATGACATTAACTATCTCATTTAATCCTCACCACCCTGAAAAGCTGGTTATAGTTTCTCCATTTTACACACGAGGAAACTGAGGCTAGACAGGGCAGATTATGCGACTTGCTCAAGGTCAGGTGGCTGAAGTCAGCTCTAGGACGCATCGCAATGCCCCCTACCTCCCCTGGTGGTCGTCCACTCTGAAAGGCTTTACATTAACTCCTACGGGGCAAGGCGGAGTGGCTGCAACAGACTTCGCCCCCCCACCTAATATCTGGAACGGAGCAACGCCCTCCGGTGCCAGGGAGGGGACCTGAGTGACGCGGAGCCACTGACCGGGGTTTCCCTGTCCTGCGGGGCTGGCGCGAGCCGGTAGCAGAAGCCTTGGCTCTCGCACACCAGGCGGTCAGTCAAGTAAGGCTCCAGCAGCTGCTGCCGGCTCGGGGCTTCACCGGAGAGGGGCAGCGCTGGGTGAATTCCTTTCCAAGCGATTCCGCGGCTGGGACCAAACGCCTGCGCCCAATTCTCCGACCCGGCTCCCCACGCTCCCGCCCGCCCGGCGGGCTCCCTCCAGGCGGTGCCTGGGCGCGTGGGGGCGCCTCGGAGGAGGAAGGGGGCTGGTGTGGAGTGTGGAGGTGGCAGAGGGCCGACTCTGGGGCTAGGTCTTCCACCTCTGATCTTCTGGGTCAGGGCAACCACGAGCAAAGCCCAGCTGGAAGTTTGGGTATCAGAGGTTTCAGACCAAGTAGCAAGTTGCCCGGAGAGCGTGCAGTCCGGGCAGGATGGCTGGGGAGGGGTGGCGGTAAGGGAAGGAGGGAGAGTCAGGAGACGGTGCCCCTTTCCACGCAGCCCCTCGCGGCCCCGCAGGTAGGTGGCCAGTCCGCCTCTGCAGCCGGCGGGTGCGGAGAAAGCGCCGGGCACGGGCACCGCGGCGCAGCGCAGCCCCTCCTCGCCGCGCGCCGTGCTCCTCCCCACCTGCCCACGGCCTCGCCCCCGCCGCGGAGACTCACAGTCCGCAGGAACTGGATCTCGTCCTCGCCTCCTTCTCCCCCTTCGGCCATGGCTCCCGAGGCGTCGGCGGTGCCCCAGCCTCCGGCGCCTCTGCTTCCCGCGGCAGCCGCTCGGCGTGCGCTGACTGCTGCTGCGCTCCTCCTCCTCCTCTTCCTCCTCCTCCTGCTTCTTCTCCTCCTCCTCCTCCGGCTCCTGGCTCAGCCTCAGCAGCGCCGAGCTAATTCCCGACCATATAGGGAGCTGGGCTAACACTCCACTGCACTGCAGAGCGCCAGCGCCAACCGAGCAGCCCGCCCACCCCTCTTGCCTCTCGCTCCAGCCAAGTGCGCTGCGGCCGCGGACGCTGCGGAGAGCGCAGCGCTGGGCGCGTGGAGCAGGCAGGGGCGGCGCGGGGACCCAGGACAGCGCAGTGGGTCCTCCCCCGCACGGCTGGGCACCGCACCGCGCCGCACACTCAGCGGAGGTGCGCGCCCCGCGGCGACCGAAGGATGTCCCCTGTACTGCTCAAGTCACAAACAAAGGCCAGTTGCTTAGCTCCAGCGCACCCAGACTGAGTACCAACCCTCTCGCTTTGCCCACTTTGAGTGTGTGTGTGTGTGTGTGTGTGTGTGTGTGTGTGCGAGAGAAATTTGAACTTGAATGCCATGCTAGGACCCGCGTGCCTTGTTCGGACCACCAGCCGCGGGAAGGTTGAGTTGGGTGTGCCTTGGTGTCCCAGCAGCAAGGAGAGAACGGTGCAGTGAGGGTAACTGTTCATTCATAACAAAGTTTGCAACTCCCTGGATAGCCCTTCCTCACCTTAAGAGAAGCCTTCCCCTCTTCAAAATCAATAAGTGCATTTTTTCCAAACCTCTCGATTGTCCAGGGTTGCAATAACTTCTCTCTGTACCCCAGGGAGCTTCTGGGGGCTCCCATTCCATCCTCGATTTGGAAGTCAGGTGGCATCAGAACCCTTCCTCTCTGTCCACCCCTAACCTTAATTCTCCATTTTACAGTTCCAGCCCTGTGGACTCTAAAGGGAGCAGAGGGGAGTATATACAGGGGGTCCCCTTCCAGGTCCCAGAAGGCTGCTGACCTCCCACCCAGCCTTAGGGAGTTTTCCAAGGTTTGGGGGCTGTCAGACCTGTCCTTGCCACACTAACGGTGCAGGGTGCCCCCTTCTGTCTGGTGGCTGAGAAGCTCCTGGTGGGAGGAGTGTTCAGAAGAAGGGGCACTAGGAAGAGATTTAGACAGGATGAAGAGAAACTGGCAAGGTGACAAATCTGGGCTGCTGGTAGCAGCAGACACTGGAAATTACAACCAATTTCACAGCTTCATATACCGCCTCCTTGCAGATGACCTCCATCTCTTGATTCTGCCTTCTTTTTTTTTTTTTGAGACAGAGTCTCGCTCTGTTGCGGTGGGGAGAGTGCAGTGGCATCAGCTTAGTTCACAGCAACCTCAAACTCCTGGACTCAAGCGATCCTCCCGCCTCAGCCTCTCCAAGTAGCTGGGACTACAGGTACATGCCACCATGCCCAGCTAATTTTTTCTATTTATTTTTAGGTGTCCAGCTTATTTTTTTTCTATTTTTTAGTTGAGACGGGTTCTTGCTCCTGCTCAGGCTGGTTTTGAACTCCTGACCTCAAGCAATCCTCCTGCCTCAGCCTTCCAGAGTGCCAGGATTACAGGTGTGAGCCACCGTGCCCAGCCTTGATTCTGCCTTAAGATTTGTTTCCTGAGCTGATCCCACATTTTCTGATGGACATTGGAAATACTAGGAAGAATTTTTTTTCTTGTACTATACCCAAACTACTTCCTTCTAGAAGCTTCCCCTTGGCCCTTATATCTCTTCTGAAGCCTTTCTGGAACAAGTCAAACCATCTGTACATCGTGGCCCTTCACATGCTGGAAGGCATCTGTTGTGCTCACCTCCTTGGCCCAACATCCACTCTACTTTTCTCCTGGCTAAAGAGTCTTCCTGCCTGCAACATTCACTGTAGGACGGTTTCCAGAGCCTACATCATCTCTGATGGCCGCATAAACATTCCAGTCTGTCTTCTTTTCTCTAAATTGTGCTCTCCTCCCTTGTTTTGGACAGTCTTTATTGTCCAATGATCCTGTACTGTCCTAATGATTTTTGTGTCCCTTTAGAATGCTCAAAAGTAACCTGTTTAATTGCCCAAACTAAGATTTTTCTGGAGGTCAGCTTATAGAGTCTAAAACTATAGTTACCGCCTGTATATTGGGGAAAGTGGACATTTTCCTGAAATCCACTGGTACCTCTTCTACTCTCTAAGATTTCACCAAAATTCACCAATAATTATGCTGTAGTCATGTGATCAAATTATTTCACTACTTTAGTATTTAATTTATCCAGGTCTGCAGATATAACTTTGAACATAACAACCAAGTTCCTTGTCCTCAGGAATGATCGAAAGAGTGGGAAGAAAGGAAACTCTCAGATAGATGATAGTTTATAGATAGATAGTAGTTCAGGTATTGTGCTTTGTTGTGTGTTTTGTTATTAGTCCTTCCATCAAGACTGGGAGAAAATAAACTAAGACTGAGTTACTTGTCTACGTTCATACATCTGGTCATAGGCAGAGCTGGAATTCAGACTTGGATTGTCTGGCTCCAATACTTTTCAGTACTTTCTGCACTACATTGCCTTGTTTCTAGGATAGCAAGGTAGAAAACATCAAGTTCACATTCCTCCTCCATGCCCCCATACCCCACACACATCAGGTTTGCTCCCACACCCTGTATTTTAAACCAAGTTCCCCCCAAGACCAGTTACTCCTGGTAGAGAAGACTTAGACCTTAAGTCTTATAGGATATTGCAGCTACTGTATTTTGAGGAGAATAAAACAAAGCCTCCCAGGTTTCTAAACCCCTGGAGAAAGCCGACAGCCATTATTAGGACTTCAATGAGGTGCCCACAGAGCAACTAAATGCCTTTGGGATGCTCAAGTTGTTCAAAGTCAGCCCTGAAAGCCGGCAGCATTTCAGTGTGGAGGTGCTATGTAGCCAAAGTCAACAGCAGCTGCAAAGGCTGCAGTAACCACAAGTCTGTGGGGCCAAACTAGAAATTTTTCATTTTTATCTTTTCAGCACTTCTATAACTTTTACATATATAATTTTAAAGGCCTGACAAAACCTGAAGCCTGATTATTGAAATAAAATTCATTTATTTATTTTCTCCTCTGGCAGGATCTCAAAGCATTGGTCCTGAGGATTTTCTCTCATAATAGGGCCTCTTACATGTGTTTTACCAATAATATTGATATAATTTTTAAATACTAATGAAAATGGCTATAGCCATATAATTCAATATCTCATTTGCTATGCTTTCTGGTGGCCAGTTGCCCAGGTGGTGTCAATGAGGCCACAGTTGTGGATTCAATTCCAGGAGGGCCGGTTAGCTTTACTCTGTTTGCTGGCCAGAGACCCTGGCCCCTTCACTCTGGCTAAGAGTCTCACAAATCTTTGCTTGTTTAGCCATAGGGGAGGCAGGCTTAAGCCTGGTAACTAGCTAGGACCTACGATGCTTGGAGAGACAGAAGCTAAGAGGCCACACTTGATAAAGATAGCCTTCACTTATATTTTTTGGAGATGTATTAATATTAAACTATACAACACTGAATCTTACTTCAATATCCATTTCAGCCTCTCCTCTTGACTATAGCAGTCATCCATTTGCTGAAAACGCATTTCTCCAGTTAATTGCGGTCATGGTTTTGGTCTGCATTGACTCAGGTTCCGCCTAGGGAAAGTATAAAAGGCAGTGACAGAAAAAACAGTAGAGTTGAGGGAGCTGACTGCTAGCCACCATCTTTTAAAATATCTCACCATATACATAAGTATACCTATATATTGACTGAAGATTTGTTTATTTTTCCATTAGCAAAGAGAAAAGCAAACACCTTTCTCTGCTTTTTGCTCAGGTGTTTAAATTGTGAAGCTCTTTTACTGGTGATAAGGCAAGAAGATATTGTCAGCAATTAAGCCCATGAGCAGAAATAACTCCTAAAAGTACACCCGTTTTTGATTTGGTGCCAGTAGGAAGGATAGTATACGCATTTTACAGAAGCCTTTTTTTGATGTTAAGAAATGATTACCATTAGTTTCCAAGATCTTTACAATAAGCCACTAAGTTTTTATATACCCTCGATCCAAAGACCTGGAAGCCATACCAAAAAGCCTTGACTCAAATTTTTTTCTTCTCTGGAGAGGGGACATGTGCATGAAAAATATTTTTCTTTTTCTGATGATACCTGCTTTATCTCTCTCATAAGATCCAAAGACAAGGATACAAAGTTACAGATACCTTCCTGAAGCTGAAGACATGGAAATGTCATGTCATTACCTCCTCCTCCTCCTTCTCCTTTTTCTTTTCCTTCTTCTTTTTCTTCTGCTTCTCCTCCTCCTCCTTCTCATTATTCTTTTCTGTATGATACCTTAAGATTGGAGGATTACATTATAAGGTCAAAGCAGAGATGGAGGCAAACTGAACACACCTGCAGAAGCCTGGGAAGCGGATCCTCCACCAGGTGCCATCCATTGAGCTGATTCATCTTCAAGGTGTCTGCAGTTGGAACCGTTTGTTAAAGCAATAGATTAAGCCACCAGGAGTATCATACCTTATTTACATTTGCTTCCAGGTCAGCCTCTGTTTAACTATGAACTTATACTCTGACCATTGTATCATCACATATAGCAACAGCTTTGACATCAGAAAGACAAAGGTTTAAGAATCAGCAAGAACAAAAACAAATAACTCCATCAAAAACTAAGTGAAACACATGAACAGATTTTTTTTTCAAAAGAAGATGGACAAATGGCCAACAAACATATGAAAATATGCTCAACATCATTAATCATCAGGGAAAATGCAAATTAAAACCACATTGAGATACCACCTTACCCCCAGCAGAATGGCCATTATTAAAAATCAATACATGTTGGCTTGGATGCAGTGAAAAGGGAATGCTTATGCACTGTGGGTGGGAATGTAAACTAGTATAATTTCTATGGAAAACAGTATGGAGATTCCTCAAAGAACTAAAAGTAGACCTACCATTCAATCCAGCAATCCCACCACTGGTTATCTACCCAAAGGAAAAGAAGTCATCTTACAAAAAAAGATACCTGTACCTGAATGTTTATTGCAGCACAATTCACAATTGCAAAGATATGGAATCCACCTAAGTGCTCATCAGTTGATAAGTGGATAAAGAAAATGTGGGGTGAGTGTGTGTGTGTGTGTGTGTATATATATATATATATAATAGGGTACTACTCAGCCATAAAAAGAAATGAAATAATGTCATTCGCAAAAACTTGGATGGAACTGGAGACTATTATCCTAAGTGAAGTATCTCAACAATGGAAAAGCAAATACTACATGTTCTTACTTGTAAGTGGGGACTAAACAAGGGATATATATAGTCATAAAGTGGTGTAATGGACATTAGAAACTAACAAGGGGGGAGGTTGGGAAAGGGGTGAGGGATAAAAATACACCTATCAGGTATAATGTATGCTATTCTGGTGATGGGTACACTAAAAGCTCTGACTTCAGCATCATACAATTTATCCATGTAACAAAAGACACTGTACTCTCTAAATATGTTGAAAATTTTTTAAAAGAAAGAAGAAAGAATGATGAGTCCTGGGTAAAACTGTAGAAGTGGTTTTTTTTTTTTTTTTGGTATGATTCTTAGCAAGTGATTTAAACTCTCAGAGGCTGTTTCATCTTTTGGAAAATGGGCATGAAAATACCTACTTCTCAGGATATTTTAAGGATAAAATGACTTAGTGATTAAAAATGCTTAGCAGAGAGTCTTGAAAAAGTGCTCAGTGTAAAATCCTGAGATCTTTCTTGCAGATCTGTCCCTCTCCTCCTCCTTTGTGTTGGTTTCCAATGCCTGCCCTTCGGGTCTGTTTGTGTTCTTGCCTCTCTTAAAGTTCCATTCTTATTTGCCTTTTCATGAGGACTTCACTCACAAAAAAATGACACAATGCCTCTGATTTCAGGAAACAATTTCCTGCCCCAATAAGCAAAACATTCTGGGCAGATCTCATGCATTGCCAAGTTAATGGTGAACACCAATACTGCTTTTTGGTGTTTGTTTTCTGGGAATTTTGTTCTGAGCTGTATTACGTCTGCATCTTTAATGAGAAATGTATTCTGTTGCTATGGCATGTTGAAATTTATGGCTTCCTCTGGAAGGTGGAATGATCAGCTCCCACTCTCCTCAGGTTTTCCCTTGGGCTTTACGAGATTGAGATCTCGTAGTTTACAAAACTATACTTAATCAGATAAGTCTCACTTACACTAAACTCAGTGCTTTTGATTTCTAATTTCTGCATTTTAATTCTCCCTGCAGTTCAGTGGCACAGATTTATTGAAGGTGCTGCCAGCAACAATTTGCTCTGATTCACTGCAGTTTTAATAGTTCCTGCTGAAATAGGTGGGCACACAGTGGGAAAGGAGACAAATAGAATTTTGTGTCATTTATTTCAGGTGCCAGAGCAAGACCCACATTTCAGTAGGTCAAAATGTAGGTAAGTGACTTTTATTCTGGTTCTAGGGCAGTGATTCTATGGCCAACCCCTGGGTTCAGTTTGTCCCGACAACCTGTTCTAAGCTGTATCTCATTTCCAGTATCTTTGAGCTGGTGAAATTTCCTTTAAAATAATTCAAGGAATTTAACAAAGTAAATCTTTGTTCTGTCTACACTACAAGGATGCAGAATTTCTGTTTGTATTCAGAGCCCCAGTATCCTGGGATGTGAGCTCTGCTTTGAAATTCCTTCTCGGTATGCGATTGTTGCCTCCAAGGCTCACAGCAGAATGTTCTGAACTCCAAGAGTCCAGAACGCCCGCAGTGCTGCTGGATGGCTCCTGTTGCTCTCATCTGAGGTCCAAACAAAAGTCAGAGATTTTAAACTCTATCCACCACATTTGTACCTTATCATACAATCTAGAATTGAGAATCTAGAATCTAGTCCAGTGGGTCCATAGACCAATAAAAATTTATAGACAATTTTTATCAGTATCATGGGGTTGCCATCATTTTATGTTGCTATTAAGCATAAAAATACAACTGCTAATGGCTATTATAATTGTATAAAAGAAAGGACTTTTTTTTTCTTGAGACAGAGTCTTGCCCCGTCATCTGGGCTAGAGTGCCAGAGCACCAGCCTAGCTCACAGCAGCCTCAAACTCCTGGGCTCAAGTGATCCTCCTGCCTCAGCCTCCCGAGTAGCTGGGACTACAGGTTCACACCACCACACCTGGCTAATTTTTTCTATTTTTAGTAGAGACGGGGGTCTTCCTCTTGCTCAGGCTGGTCTCAAGCTCCTGACCTCAAGTGATCCTCCTGCCTTGGCTTCCCAGAGTGCTAGGATTACAGGCTTGAGCCACCACACCTGGCCAAGAAAGGATATTTTAACAAAAAATGAAACAGTAGAAAGGACAAATCTTAGAATTAAAAATCAATTTGACTTTATGACCAACTCACTACATATTATCTCTCCCTCTCTCTCTCTCTCTCTTTCCCTCCTTCCACTGCTGTAAAGGAGATGAAAACCTCATGAAGACCAGCACTGACTTGAGACTCACTGATAAAGTCAACCCCCTATTCTAAGATGAGGAATTAAGGCTCCCTGGGTTGAACTGTGAACCGAATTGATGAAAGCTGGACCAGGGCCCAGATCTCCAGGCTCCTGGTCTAGTATTATTTTCCCTGCCTTCTTCATAATTGCATTCAGGGTAATGGCCCAGATGTACAGCAAGATCCTGGAGTGTCTTCTTAATCATCAAATGGAATTATTTTGTCTTGTATAAAGTTATAATGTTAAATGAATTTACTATAGTCTAATTCTTTAAACATGGCTAATTCATGTGTGGGAACTCTAGTGACTAGCTAGAGTGCCTATTCACTAAGAGATTATTTACTATTCTTTAAAACCATAATAATAAACAAAAAAAGCAAAAAGAAAATTAAGGCTGACATTAATCTTAAAGATTTCTCACTTATTACACATTAAAACAGTGTGTTGGGGAGGTTTTGGGATTGGTGGAGCCCTTTTGTTGGGATGGTTCTAGAATACTCCTTTACAAAAGCACAAGATTAATTTACTAAATTGCATAACTTATATACCACTTCACATTTTCCTTACCTTTCCTCCTCTTAGTTTCTCCATCAACATTATAGTCTATGGCCTCAAATGTTGAGACCACGTTTTAATTTGGGTCCTTGTTCTCCTTGACCCTTGCAGTATTTGGCCCTATTGGTTAGGTACCATTTCTTGGAGCTACTCTCTATCCTTGGGGTCCATGTCCTGGTACTATCCTGACTTTCTTCCTACTTCCAGGACCATTCTTTATTTCCTCTGATGACCTCTCTGTCTCATCCTGACATCAGAAAAGGCACTGCCCAAGATTCCATCCTCGAACTTTCTTCGTTCTCTGCAAACTGAAGTCTTATCCTCTCTATGACTTTAGCTACCACAACTTCTATGCTCATATTTTTACTGCCAGCTCTTCAAAGTTCCAAATTTACTTTTCTACCCATATTCTGGATACTTCCAACTGTGTGTATCACCATTTCTTCAGATGCAGCATGACTAAAACAGAATTTAGCCCATAAGAAAAGACACTCCCCGCAAACTCTCCTTTTCCAGACCAACTGGAAACCAACTGGAGAACCTTCCTCCCAACATTTCTATCTCTTATTCATACTACCATCCTTGGAGGAACAATGACTGGAACCAAGGCCATTTCTCCTCCTGTGACACTGGCAAGGGAACCAGCAGAAATAATGAATGCCACTCAGTCAAGATACCAGGATTCACTAATTCTCCCTGATGTACCACCCAGGCTCTGCCCTCCACAACTGAGTTTGTTGTGTAAAAAATAGAACTAACACCTCTAATAACGAGACACCTTCAAATAACAGACCAAGGTCATCTAGACTTAAAACATTTAAATGCAAAAACAAGATTCAGGAGTTAATCAGAGGAAATGAGTTTTGCCAAGGACTTCTAGAGGACGCTATGATTCTTATTCAACAGGCAAGACATCTACCTGGACCAGCATATTTCAAAGTCTCTTCAGTTTGGAACCCCATGCTTTGAATACTGGCACTAACACTGATTAGCTTTGTGAACTTGGGTACAAGACACCTAACCTTTCATTTCTCCAATTTTCTGATTTGCAAAAGGAAAATAAAATTTGAAAAATTTTAAGAGAGTTATTGTGGAATTGAAAAGTCAATCCATAAAACTTTTACAACGGTGACTGGTAATGAGGAGATGCTAACTTAGTATCTGTTTTCCCCAAAAGCAGACCCTGAGACAAGGATTTGGGAGATGATCCCAGAAAGTATGAGTGGGAGAGAAGAAGTGATACAGGGAAGGGAAGGAAACCAGTATGGAGCAGGTTATCAAGCTGGTTACCACTATGAGTGAGTGGAGCCCAATCTCACCCGGGAGCTCTGGGAACCAGTGAGGAACATGCACCTCAGAGTCACCCCCCAAGAAGGACAAGGAAGCTGGGGTATTTATATACTAACTCTAGTCAGTCCGTGGGTGAAGGCTGCTCCTAGGGTGTTAATTCTTACCACTTCCAGCCTGCTCCAGCTGCTATACAAAGCCCTTGGGCGGTTGGAAATGGGGCTGGCAAGTACCCTGCAATGGTGGGGCCCAAGGAGACAAGGTGCCCCATATATATGCCGTCATTATCATTACCACTGAAGTCCAAAGGCAAAATAGATGAAAGTGGACTATTCTGGCTGAAGCTGGGGGGAGAGATGGGGATGATGAACCCAGGATTTGGCACTGGGAGTCCAGTCATCTCATCCCAGAGGATATACCTGCATCACCTCTACAGAACCTTAGGTATCTGCAGAGCAATTTGTGGAGCACAGTTCATGGCATCTGCTACTGGGAGTGATCAAAGAAGATAACAATCTACTTCCTGCCCTCAAGGAACTACAACTTAGTTTCAAAGACAAAATATACAATACAGTATATAGTGCAGTAAGGTAGGCAGCAATGGTAGTTAGGACTTGCTAAGTGTCCAGGGAGTGTAGCAGATGTTGTTTGCCTTGGTGAGATTGCCACTGTCTGGGGCAGTCAGAATGGGCTCCATCGAGTGGATAGGATTAAGCTCAGCCCTGTGGTATGATTTGTTTTTAGACTGGCACAACAGAGCCAGGGGAAAATTTCCAGGAGGCAACAGAACACCGATTAGATCCAAGAGCTCCCCTGATCCAGATGCTGGTTGTTCTGCTGAAGGCCTGGGGGCAGGGACTGCTGCTTAATGCAATCCCTCAGTTATCCTGGAATAATATGCAAAGTGCTTTATCCAGTGGTGACGCCATTCTTCCAAAATCATCCCCCTAGAGGCTGACTCAGCTTTCAGCCTCTCCACCCCTGCCTTGCCTTTCCATCTTAAACATTCTCTTTTATGTCATAATGATAGCTTTCAACAACCCTGTGACATAGGCATTTTTACCCCCATTTTACATAGGGTGAGACTGAGAGTCAGGGTGATGGAACCTCCATAAGGGTTCTCAGCTAAACTGAGATTCGAATGCTAACCTATCTGATTTCAAAACCAGGCAAAACCACTATGCTTTGATGCCTCCAAAGAGGCAAAGAGAAGAAAAAGAGAAGAAAAAGAACTCTTTTAGTAACTTTAAATTTGGGATAGTCAAATTAGATCCTGCAGATTGATCCAAAGCACTTGTATTAATAGGTTGTTTAGTCTTCCTCATTAACAACGCAGCTATGGGTACTACTTTTAAAACTACACCCATCCCAGCAGCTGCTGCAAGCTTATGGAAAACAGATTGGGAAGGGATAAGAGAGAATAGATTGAAATCCACTTGAGTGACAGTTTCCTTGCCTTGGTCAACAGATGGTGCATGTATGGCATTCTTGGATCTCTAGGAGTGGAAGAATTCCTTGGGATCTGAGTTCAGACCCATTTATGCAAAATTGCAAGGCTTATTTAGCTAGTACTTAACATTCCATCTGTTACCTTGAGGCAGTTTTTTTAATCAAATGTACTCATTACCTGAAGCTTCCTTTCACTATAACAGATGTGTTAAAGATATCATCATTCAGACATTCATTCACACCTTCATTCATTCCCAATAAGACAGCATAGAAAGGTAGAGAGGATAAAATATTAGTCTTGATTTATAGGTAAGGGAAGAGACATGACTAATGATGACCCTTCAATTTGCTCTTTCTCTTTGCAGACACCCTCACTCCCTCCAGCCCAGTCAGAATCCCTGGAGGAAAAGGCTCTGCAAGATTCTGGAGTAGATCACGGGCAGGGCAGGTGCAGGCTCTGCTCAGTGTTCCATTTAAGTGATGCTGCACCAGTCTCTGAGGCCAGAGGTCCTCTCTATTTTTTTTTTTAGCAGGTAACTCCATTTTACCCAAGGTACTGAAAACCCTTGGGTAAAATCACAACATGATGCAAAGAACCAAATAGGAAAAGATGTCTGTGGAGGATATTTCCCAAATACTTTAGAAATCTTTTTTAATATTCTGGACTCAGTGAGGCACTGGGCTCTCTGGGGCCACCTGTGTATGAGGACACGGCTGTTCCAAGATTAGAATTGCATGAAGCTAACAGTACCTTGGAAAGCTCATGTTGAAAATTTAAGGCTAACTCCCTAAAGAGAAGCATTTATTCTTAACTGTCCAGCAGTAATATTTTGCTTTTCTCTAGAAGGGTATACATAGTCATCTTCACCTGAACTTTCAACAATGATGATGATAATCATGATAAGAGTAGTAGTAGTAGTAAGTTAACATTCCTGTGCATTTGCTGTGTGCCAGGAACTATTCTGGTTTTTAAATGTATTAAGTCATTTAGTCCTACAATAGCCCTACACCATCAGTATTATTATTGTCATCCACATTTTACAATTGAGTTAACTGAGGCATAGAATTCAAGTTATGTGCTACCCTCAGTTCCTGGTCACATGGACCTTTCCATAGGGCAGGGGGATATTTTATATCTTTAGATATAACCCACATATACATGGGAACTTGCATCATTAGAATGAGGGAGAAGACTCAGAGACAGAGAGAGTACTAGTAAGATGAAAGTTACAGTCATTTATAACCTCATCTCAGAAGTGATATCATATCCCTTCGGTATTTTCTATTCAGTAGAAGCAAATCCCTAGATTCAGCCCACAACAGAGGGGAGAAGATAACATGAAAGGCATGAGTACAAGGAGATGGGGATCACTGGGGACCATCTTAAAGGAAGCCTCCAACATAGTCTGACCAAGAGACAAAAGGGGTCACATTCTCCCTGTGGCAAATTTAGAAGAACAAAACCTGTCTCTTCAAAGAGTGCAGGGATGGAGAAGTTCTAGCCCAGAATCCAGTTAGGATTTAAAGTTAATAGATTTCAGACCACTTCAGCCTCAAGAGTTATCTATTTCCCTACCTGGCAAACGCAGACAGCTACTCCATTCAGCGTTAAGGGTAATGAAAGAAAATGAAGAGTTGCAGGTAATGATTATGTTGCTAACTCCATTTTAAGGCTAGCCAGAAGAGCAGTTTGACTCAGGAAGAGCTACCCTTCCCTCTTCCTCTCTCTTCCTAGCCCTTGTCTTCATCCCTCCATAACTTTGCTTGTCCCTCTGTGGCAATTCCTCAGCTTTCACTCTGTATCTCTCCTCCATTCCCTACCCACTCGACCAGCTTTCTATCATCTCCTTGCTCTGTATTTTCCTTTTTCCTTCTTAGACCCTAGGTTTTTAACAATTTTAATTTATAAACTTTTTAGGAAAGAATTCAGTCAAACAGATTCACAACAAGGTGGTGTGCTGCTCAGTTTTATGTGTCAACTTGGCTGGACTACAGTCCCTAGTTATTCAAGCACTAATCCAGGCATTGTGTGAAAGTGCTTGGTAGATGGAATTAAGATCTACAATTGGTGGGCTTTATTAAAGGAGATTATCCTGGATAATCTGGATGGGCCTGATCCAATCAGTTGAAACTGAGGTTTCTCTGCAGAAGAAGTTTGTCCTGTGGACCCAACATCATCTCCTGCCCTGGAGTTTCCAGCTTGCTTTTCTTGGCAGCCTGCCCTATAGATTTAGGACATGCCTGTCCCCCCAGTTGCATAAATCAATTCCTTGCAATAAATCTCTTTGTGTGTGTGTGTGTGTGTGTTCTGTTTCTCTGGTGGAATCCTAAATGACACAGCAACCAGGAATATCCAACAGTTCTGATAGTGGTGGCCTTCACAGTGATAGGGAAAGGGAAGCATATTTTCATTTTAAAAGAAGAATTGAATAACCCAAACCAATGAGTTTTCAGAGATACTTTTTTCCCCCAGATGAGAATTCTGGATATCCCTCAAGTTCTGCCACGCTGGGCACCTTTACTTTGGCCTGAATTGGGCCTTGATAATATCCTCTTCAGACTTGTCCTGCCACCTCACATAGTCAACACTTACGCTGCTTTCCATTCTCTCAGGGAGTAACTGGCTAATAAGTTGTTCTATTATTCTGTTTTATTCACATTTGTGTTCCTGGCCCTGAGTCTTGTACATTTATGTCACTTAATACATGTTTAAAAGATGATTGATAAATCTGCATTTAAATTGGAGCATTCATTGTCTTAATCCAAAGATAAGATTAATGATCAGGTTCCTGCACCATGAGGGGCCCGGGAAAAGGAGATACTTGGAGGCAGAAAGACCTCTTCATGCACCTCAAATCCTACCACTCATGTAGCTGCCTAATTGGCCACCCAGTCATACTACAGATTTCTGTGTCAGTACCAATGAGTGGTGATAGACTGGTGAATTTTAAGCCATGCAAGCTGCCTGTGCCCAAATCCTACGTAAAGATCACTGGTCTCAAAGTGTGGTCTGAGGACCTCAAGGGGCCCCTATGACACCTTCAGAAAGTCTTCTAGGTCCTCCTTTTCCAGCTACATACCTGTGTAAAGCATGATTTGTTTATATACTTCAATCAAAACAATATATTACAACAGATTATAAATGAAGAAGCAGATAGGAGAATCATGCTGTCTTTTATTAAATCACTCACTTAAAAGATTTGAGAAAATGCTATATTTCTCAATAATTTGGGGGGACGATGCAGTCATTTTT
>NW_012148618.1:5251573-5255982 GCF_000956105.1 Propithecus coquereli
TGACTAGCTAGAGTGCCTATTCACTAAGAGATTATTTACTATTCTTTAAAACCATAATAATAAACAAAAAAAGCAAAAAGAAAATTAAGGCTGACGTTAATCTTAAAGATTTCTCACTTATTACACATTAAAACAGTGTGTTGGGGAGGTTTTGGGATTGGTGGAGCCCTTTTGTTGGGATGGTTCTAGAATACTCCTTTACAAAAGCACAAGATTAATTTACTAAATTGCATGACTTATATACCACTTCACATTTTCCTTACCTTTCCTCCTCTTAGTTTCTCCATCAACATTATAGTCTATGGCCTCAAATGTTGAGACCACGTTTTAATTTGGGTCCTTGTTCTCCTTGACCCTTGCAGTATTTGGCCCTATTGGTTAGGTACCATTTCTTGGAGCTACTCTCTATCCTTGGGGTCCATGTCCTGGTACTATCCTGACTTTCTTCCTACTTCCAGGACCATTCTTTATTTCCTCTGATGACCTCTCTGTCTCATCCTGACATCAGAAAAGGCACTGCCCAAGATTCCATCCTCGAACTTTCTTCGTTCTCTGCAAACTGAAGTCTTATCCTCTCTATGACTTTAGCTACCACAACTTCTATGCTCATATTTTTACTGCCAGCTCTTCAAAGTTCCAAATTTACTTTTCTACCCATATTCTGGATACTTCCAACTGTGTGTATCACCATTTCTTCAGATGCAGCATGACTAAAACAGAATTTAGCCCATAAGAAAAGACACTCCCCGCAAACTCTCCTTTTCCAGACCAACTGGAAACCAACTGGAGAACCTTCCTCCCAACATTTCTATCTCTTATTCATACTACCATCCTTGGAGGAACAATGACTGGAACCAAGGCCATTTCTCCTCCTGTGACACTGGCAAGGGAACCAGCAGAAATAATGAATGCCACTCAGTCAAGATACCAGGATTCACTAATTCTCCCTGATGTACCACCCAGGCTCTGCCCTCCACAACTGAGTTTGTTGTGTAAAAAATAGAACTAACACCTCTAATAACGAGACACCTTCAAATAACAGACCAAGGTCATCTAGACTTAAAACATTTAAATGCAAAAACAAGATTCAGGAGTTAATCAGAGGAAATGAGTTTTGCCAAGGACTTCTAGAGGACGCTATGATTCTTATTCAACAGGCAAGACATCTACCTGGACCAGCATATTTCAAAGTCTCTTCAGTTTGGAACCCCATGCTTTGAATACTGGCACTAACACTGATTAGCTTTGTGAACTTGGGTACAAGACACCCAACCTTTCATTTCTCCAATTTTCTGATTTGCAAAAGGAAAATAAAATTTGAAAAATTTTAAGAGAGTTATTGTGGAATTGAAAAGTCAATCCATAAAACTTTTACAACGGTGACTGGTAATGAGGAGATGCTAACTTAGTATCTGTTTTCCCCAAAAGCAGACCCTGAGACAAGGATTTGGGAGATGATCCCAGAAAGTATGAGTGGGAGAGAAGAAGTGATACAGGGAAGGGAAGGAAACCAGTATGGAGCAAGTTATCAAGCTGGTTACCACTATGAGTGAGTGGAGCCCAATCTCACCCGGGAGCTCTGGGAACCAGTGAGGAACATGCACCTCAGAGTCACCCCCCAAGAAGGACAAGGAAGCTGGGGTATTTATATACTAACTCTAGTCAGTCCGTGGGTGAAGGCTGCTCCTAGGGTGTTAATTCTTACCACTTCCAGCCTGCTCCAGCTGCTATACAAAGCCCTTGGGCGGTTGGAAATGGGGCTGGCAAGTACCCTGCAATGGTGGGGCCCAAGGAGACAAGGTGCCCCATATATATGCCGTCATTATCATTACCACTGAAGTCCAAAGGCAAAATAGATGAAAGTGGACTATTCTGGCTGAAGCTGGGGGGAGAGATGGGGATGATGAACCCAGGATTTGGCACTGGGAGTCCAGTCATCTCATCCCAGAGGATATACCTGCATCACCTCTACAGAACCTTAGGTATCTGCAGAGCAATTTGTGGAGCACAGTTCATGGCATCTGCTACTGGGAGTGATCAAAGAAGATAACAATCTACTTCCTGCCCTCAAGGAACTACAACTTAGTTTCAAAGACAAAATATACAATACAGTATATAGTGCAGTAAGGTAGGCAGCAATGGTAGTTAGGACTTGCTAAGTGTCCAGGGAGTGTAGCAGATGTTGTTTGCCTTGGTGAGATTGCCACTGTCTGGGGCAGTCAGAATGGGCTCCATCGAGTGGATAGGATTAAGCTCAGCCCTGTGGTATGATTTGTTTTTAGACTGGCACAACAGAGCCAGGGGAAAATTTCCAGGAGGCAACAGAACACCGATTAGATCCAAGAGCTCCCCTGATCCAGATGCTGGTTGTTCTGCTGAAGGCCTGGGGGCAGGGACTGCTGCTTAATGCAATCCCTCAGTTATCCTGGAATAATATGCAAAGTGCTTTATCCAGTGGTGACGCCATTCTTCCAAAATCATCCCCCTAGAGGCTGACTCAGCTTTCAGCCTCTCCACCCCTGCCTTGCCTTTCCATCTTAAACATTCTCTTTTATGTCATAATGATAGCTTTCAACAACCCTGTGACATAGGCATTTTTACCCCCATTTTACATAGGGTGAGACTGAGAGTCAGGGTGATGGAACCTCCATAAGGGTTCTCAGCTAAACTGAGATTCGAATGCTAACCTATCTGATTTCAAAACCAGGCAAAACCACTATGCTTTGATGCCTCCAAAGAGGCAAAGAGAAGAAAAAGAGAAGAAAAAGAACTCTTTTAGTAACTTTAAATTTGGGATAGTCAAATTAGATCCTGCAGATTGATCCAAAGCACTTGTATTAATAGGTTGTTTAGTCTTCCTCATTAACAACGCAGCTATGGGTACTACTTTTAAAACTACACCCATCCCAGCAGCTGCTGCAAGCTTATGGAAAACAGATTGGGAAGGGATAAGAGAGAATAGATTGAAATCCACTTGAGTGACAGTTTCCTTGCCTTGGTCAACAGATGGTGCATGTATGGCATTCTTGGATCTCTAGGAGTGGAAGAATTCCTTGGGATCTGAGTTCAGACCCATTTATGCAAAATTGCAAGGCTTATTTAGCTAGTACTTAACGTTCCATCTGTTACCTTGAGGCAGTTTTTTTAATCAAATGTACTCATTACCTGAAGCTTCCTTTCACTATAACAGATGTGTTAAAGATATCATCATTCAGACATTCATTCACACCTTCATTCATTCCCAATAAGACAGCATAGAAAGGTAGAGAGGATAAAATATTAGTCTTGATTTATAGGTAAGGGAAGAGACATGACTAATGATGACCCTTCAATTTGCTCTTTCCCTTTGCAGACACCCTCACTCCCTCCAGCCCAGTCAGAATCCCTGGAGGAAAAGGCTCTGCAAGATTCTGGAGTAGATCACGGGCAGGGCAGGTGCAGGCTCTGCTCAGTGTTCCATTTAAGTGATGCTGCACCAGTCTCTGAGGCCAGAGGTCCTCTCTATTTTTTTTTTTTAGCAGGTAACTCCATTTTACCCAAGGTACTGAAAACCCTTGGGTAAAATCACAACATGATGCAAAGAACCAAATAGGAAAAGATGTCTGTGGAGGATATTTCCCAAATACTTTAGAAATCTTTTTTAATATTCTGGACTCAGTGAGGCACTGGGCTCTCTGGGGCCACCTGTGTATGAGGACACGGCTGTTCCAAGATTAGAATTGCATGAAGCTAACAGTACCTTGGAAAGCTCATGTTGAAAATTTAAGGCTAACTCCCTAAAGAGAAGCATTTATTCTTAACTGTCCAGCAGTAATATTTTGCTTTTCTCTAGAAGGGTATACATAGTCATCTTCACCTGAACTTTCAACAATGATGATGATAATCATGATAAGAGTAGTAGTAGTAGTAAGTTAACATTCCTGTGCATTTGCTGTGTGCCAGGAACTATTCTGGTTTTTAAATGTATTAAGTCATTTAGTCCTACAATAGCCCTACACCATCAGTATTATTATTGTCATCCACATTTTACAATTGAGTTAACTGAGGCATAGAATTCAAGTTATGTGCTACCCTCAGTTCCTGGTCACATGGACCTTTCCATAGGGCAGGGGGATATTTTATATCTTTAGATATAACCCACATATACATGGGAACTTGCATCATTAGAATGAGGGAGAAGACTCAGAGACAGAGAGAGTACTAGTAAGATGAAAGTTACAGTCATTTATAACCTCATCTCAGAAGTGATATCATATCCCTTCGGTATTTTCTATTCAGTAGAAGCAAATCCCTAGATTCAGCCCACAACAGAGGGGAGAAGATAACATGAAAGGCATGAGTACAAGGAGATGGGGATCACTGGGGACCATCTTAAAGGAAGCCTCCAACATAGTCTGACCAAGAGACAA
>NW_012148618.1:5257907-5262833 GCF_000956105.1 Propithecus coquereli
GTGTTCTTAACAATTTTTACAGGTCTAAGGAATCCTAAGACCAAAAAGCTTTTTGAGAAACCACCGCTATGGATTATTGATTATGTTCTTGCCGGGACAAAAAGCAAAATGTGCCTCTAGAGGTGACTGGCTGGTCCCAGGAATTGGGAACCTCGAGTCCTGTCCCTGTTGCTAATGGCCAAATCCACATAGGAGGCCACCTTGCATATTCTTTCTTTATCTTCTACAGAACCCAGCAGAGCCTTGAGCACCTGAAACATACTCTATAGATACCTGTTGATTGATATCCATTGATCTTCAATTGTGCAAACGATATTAATTTAGAATAAGGAGGCATCTGTCAGACAGCTCAAGAAGCTTCATGTCAACCTCAAGGTTAAAACCCAAGCAGTTTGGGAGACCTACCCTCCCTCAGCCCGCTGCAGCTTCCCTGTGAGTCCAGCAGGTGAGGGATAAAGACAGGAGAAAGGTCCATGCACCACTCAAACCAGAGCCTGTTCTCTGCAGCCTGGAGCCTTTTGTTGGTCCATGAGTCACAAAGCCCATCAGATCCTGGTATTTTCCTTTGGTTAGAGAAATTGGCAGGACATGACACCTATTTTTATGGCATAGGATCTTAGATGAACTATGGATTTGTTATTGGTGATGTAGGACCCAGCGTGTACTACCTGTGTACATGCTCTATTCTAGAACACTATTTAAGTCCCGACTAGAGTATAGTTACAAATGCTTACTCAAAGAACATCTCTACAGCTTATCAGCTGTGAGAATTTGAGCATGTTTCTTACACGCTACCAGCCTCAGTTTCCCTATCTGTAAAATAGGAATAATAGTAATACTCCCTGAAAATATTGTGGTAAAAAGAAATGTATTCCAGGTATTGAGCACAGGTGCCTGACAGTGAAAAACCTGAAAAAAATGGTAAGTGTTACTACTGTTATAGATCTATTGCTTTTTTGTGTCAGGCAGAATAGAGGGGCTGGAGAGCAGACTTTCCGTTCTTATTTGGTAGTTAATATTTAATACGCTAAGCACTAGGGAGACCAATTGTTTGCCACAGTCGTAAGAATGGGAACAGCACAAAACATCTTGTCTTGCTTCTTTTTCATTCTCATCAATATCCAAAGATTGAGAAGAGAAGGAATAGGAGGAGGAGAAGGATCACTCATTTACTAAAGAAAACATGCTTCCACTTTAACTTTCTGCTATGTGTGAGTTTTCAACAATACCCTTAAATCTAATAAGATTTGTTTTTGAACAGGAACTTCTCGCACTATAGCAGAAAGGACACAGCATTGGCCAGGCAGCATGTTTGTTTGCCGGGGGTCCTGGGGCTGCTGGTTGTCTTGGGGCAGAGTTTGTTTTCAGGTCTGGAGCCAGGAAAATACACTCCTTAATGCCCACATATTTGCAGTGTGACACACAGCCTGGAAGCTTGTCACACAGATTGCAGCAGCCACCTGATTTGTCTCCCAGGAAAGATTGTATTCGTGAGATATTCTTAGGCATGAATGTTGTGAGTGATGTGCATGCCCTGAGGACAACAGCCACCTAACTTCAGAGACTCCTTCCCTCCTGGGCTCCTGCAAGCTGGACTGTGTCAGTGGTCTGCCCAGGAAATCACCTCAGTCATTTCCTGCGGACTGTGACTTGCCCAGTAGCTGCATTTGGCAATCAAAGGGCTGATTTCAGGGAATGATATGCTGTTTGTTTCCTGCTGCAGAGAGAGGTATGGGGACCGCTTTCATGTTTCCTGCTGAAGGAAAGAAAGCGGTATGAATCCAGGCTGAATGGCTGGCTCTGGTATATGATTGAATTAAAACCAAAGTAAACAAGAAAACAGCACCATTTCACCATGGCGCACAGGTGGACGACACAAGAGGCAAACTAATGCCAGAGGTTGGGGCAAAAGTTGTGCTAAAAATGAAATCAATTATATACTATATGATATAGTAACAAATTTTGTTATTCTACCTATTTTTAAAGAGGGCATTAAAACAACAGGAAAATTGGAAGTGGCAATGTCATATATTAATAATACCTGAAAAAAAGCTAAAAAGAATGGCCAGGAGCAGTGGCTCACTTCTGTAATCCCAGCACTTTGGGAGGCCGAGGTAGGAAGATGGCTCGAGTCCAGGAGTTTGAGACCAGCCTGGGCAACATAGCAAGACCTGTCTCTACAAAAAAAAAAAAAAAATTAGCTGGGTGTGGTGGCTTGTGTTTGTAATCCCAGCTACTGAGGAGGCTGAGGCAGGAAGATCACTTGGGGCCAGGAATTCCAGCCTGGGTGACAGAGCAACGCTCTGCCTCTATGAAAGAAAAAAAAAGCACATTATTTCAGTAGAAAAATAAAAGGCCAAGGAAAGGATATAACCAAACTTTTTGTATGTGTAACAAGCTGTTCTCATTACTGCTGAAGACAAAAGAGGAGGAAGTGGGTTTCTACTCTTGCTAGGAATTTGGATTAGATCACGAGAACACTGTCACTGTAATATCAGTGGGTAGGGGAACAGGGAAAGTAATGGGACAAATGCCTCAGGAGGGGTCCCTATGTGATAGGAGTGGCTCGGGGCCACCTTTCAATTTAAGGCAGTGAGCCACAAATTTTGTAGTGCATTATTTTCTACATAATCATTTAACCTACAGAAACACTTTAGTTATGACCTCAGACAGCAATGAGGCAACAGCAGGGATTAAAAATAACCAAGGCAAGCCATAAGAATATCGGATAATGAACAGCTAATATGACTTTAATGAATAAAACACATTTTTTAGAAACAAGGAACAATGACTAGAAGACTTGGAAAATTGTAGGCATGTGTGTGCTTATTTTAATGTTCCATGTATATGTCCTTAGTTGCAATTCTCCCCCCTGAACCATTTAGGGCTCACTCCAGATTTTCACTCACCCTTCCCGGCAGTCACATACCCACATAATTAGGTTGGGTTGCCCTCTGGTGGCACGGAGCTAACCCAGCATCTGGTAAAGGCTGTGTATGCTCTGAGATCCCTCAGATTTGAGTTATTTAAATATTCTGTCAGAGTTTTCATCTGCAGCAGATAGAAACTCACAATTTTTATGGAATGAAGAAAGAATAAACACCTAACTATAGTTCCTGTTTCCTTTCTTGTAAAGAATTCAGAAAGCAGTTTGGGATCTTGAAGAATCTCTAATATTCATTGTACTAGTCCTTCAAAAATATATCATTAATAGGGATTCTGTGTTACTGAGAGTGATAGCATATTTGATAAATAAACTTTCACTACTGATAGCAAATAAAACACTCTGGCTTATAAAGAGATGACCTCAGCTAGGACAAGATTCACAAACCAACTTGAAATGGGCCCAAAAAGAAAAAGAAGCCAACAATCATTGAGAATATCTAGGAGGTGAGAAAAATTGTAATAATTGAATAACTGAATTTTGATAATTGTCTGAGCAACAGGCTTGACTAAGAGACAGGATTCTAGTCCTGATAGTGTCACTAACTAGCTCTGTGTTCTTGGATTCCATTAGATACCCTGAGAGTCTTAAAGTTTCTATTTTTTTCTTTACTTCCAATGTTACTTGTAATCCAAAGAATCTCGGTTAATAAATGCTCTCCAGGATACTGCAATCAGTACAGACCCAATAACAGAGACACATACGTTAGAAAGACAGTTAAAAAACAGTGAATACATAGGAAGCTTCCTCTGATTATTTGGAAGACACTGGGAAATATAGAAGAAGTGAGCATCAAAGTTGACATGTTATAGGCACAACCAGGAGAAAGCCCAACGTTTGATCTGAAATTTAGATTTGGGGGAAAGGGCTGTGATGGATGCAGCTTTTGGTATATCCAGGTCTGTATAGCTGTAGCTGTGAATAGGGTGAATAGGGTGGGATTCAGGCTGGAGCAGAAAGCCTAAAAAATGTGAACTGCAAGGGCAAACTTGTATCAGTCTTAAAAAAAGACAAAATAATGTCTTGCTTTGATCCTTGATAAGTATGTGTTTATGCTGCTCCTGCTACTGATAACAATTAAGGGAAGTAGGTATTTTTTTATTTAACACATTGAATGTAGGTGGTATAACTAAAGCCATATTATTCAGTTAATGTATTCTAACCCATGCCACAAAAAGATCTTATGGCTCTGTAAAGATTTCTTACAAGGAATATGGCACAGTAAAAAAATTAATCTCGGATAAAAATGCATCTGAGCCTTCAATGACAGCTATAAAATTCCAAAATTTGGGGGGAAAAGTCAAATTTTAATAGAAGGATTTGAGACAGGAGCAAAGATCATTGACAGAGTACTTTTTACTATGTTTTTGCCTAACATTGTTATATTTCCATTGTCTTTAAATTCATACACTATTTCCTCCTAACACTGTAGACAGTAGGATCATTAACATTCATTTTATTAATTAGGAAGAGAAATGAGGAATTTCTCAAAATCACAGAAAAACTCGTGGAGGAGTACACATGAATTTTGTTGTTCCATCCGTCTATTCATCCATCTATCTATCCAGTCATCCATTTATTCATCAGATACCTATTGAGCAAGTCCGTATAATATGGATGTACCTTTGTAAGGGTAGCAAAGGTGAAATAGATACAATATCCCTGTATTCAGGGAGCTTGCAATATGGTAAGACCAATAAGACAACTACATTTATAAATGTAGAAAGTAGACTGAAATGGGTGTGTTAGAAGTTCACAGGATTGGAATTTCAGAAGCTAAAGGGATCTTAGAAATTAGGCAGCCCAACTTTTCTCGTGGTGTACGAATACTCTGTAGAATATCTGGTATCCAGGAACTTTCCCTAGCACTCTTGAAAATACAGTATATACCTTTGTAAGGGTAGCAAAGGTGAAATAGATACAATATCCCTGTATTCAGGGAGCTTGCAATATGGTAAGACCAATAAGACAGCTACATTTAT
>NW_012148618.1:5266194-5289839 GCF_000956105.1 Propithecus coquereli
TGTATATATGTGTGTGTATATATACACACATGCACTCTCTCATATATACATATATATGAGAGAGAGGATGGAAAAGCAAATATTAATATTTGGAGAATCCAGGTGTAGAGTATTGTGGAATTCTTTGTACTTTTCTCAAAATTTTTCTCTAGACCTAAAATTATATTAAAATAAAAGTTAAAAAGGAAAAAATGAAATATCTAATGTAGTGATGGGCCTAGTGTAGTGACTGCTTAGGAAGCTCCCAAGAGGCTAGTGTAATTATCCAGGTGAGAGGTGGAGTGCCAGGTGGTGGCAGGGACAGACAGGAGAAGGAAGTGAGAGACATTCCACAGGTAAAGCCACCCATATTTAGCAACTCAAAAGATGATACAGGGGCTCAGATGCCTTGGAAGTTTCAAGTCAAGTTGCCCAAGAGAACAGCATCACCTTCACAGCTGGGAATGATTATTTAATATTAATGGTAAAGAGTAACTGATGAGATTTCAAAATAAAAACTATAATTGCAGGAAACAGGAATGACAGAATAACAATAGGCTAAGAGTAAAATCACTTAATAGGTAAGTTGAACATTTTTTTGTTATTACAGTATCCAATTAAATTTAACTGTGGTCCAGCTGGTAAATTCTTATTTGTGCAACAAGCCAGAAAAGCATTACATCTGTCCCCAATAAAGATGAAAAGAGTGCTGAATGCTAAAAGGAAAAGACGCAGGCCCTACCATTGTGAGATGAGCCTTCCGAAGAGTGCAGGTGCGGGGCTGGGCTTACCACCATTCTCGGATGCACAGGCCCTCTCATTAGAGGCTGGCATCCAGCCCAGCTCTGTGTCTTTATCAGGCCACCATGTGACCAGGCCCCAAGAACCGAGGCCTCTGTCAACCCGAACTTGCTGGTGCCCTCTGGTCTGCACTTTGATATCCTAAAATGTTAAACTTCCGTCCTCTTTACTTTTCCCAACAGTTTCCTTCTCTTATTCGTGATTGTATTGGAATGTATTATCTGTTCACAATTCTTCCTTTCTACCCTTGTTCACCAAGTATACTTCCCTATCCCATTGACTCTAGACCAAGCTGTGTGGAAGAAATGACAGGTGAAAACTCTGAACAGAGGCATCACCTGTTTTTGAGTCCCCTTTTGTCCTCCTGTCCCCTACCAGAAGAACCACATGTCCTACCTAACAGCTGCTCCTTTAGCCTGATCCCTGTCGATCCAACCCCTGGAGCCAGTCTAGACAAGCCCAGCCAATCTCAGCCAAGCCCCAGAGCCGTAACTGACCTAACAGATAAATGATGAAGAAATAAATGTTTATTATAATTACTGAGTTTGGGGATTGCTTGTTATACAGCATTATCACAACAAAAATGATAACTACCAATCTCTTGTCTATTTGGTTTGCAGCTTTTCATCCCGCCACCCCCCCGGGTCTGAGGCTTATAAAACCTTCACAACTGAACTCTGGTCCCTTTGGCCTCCCCGAACTTCCTTTATGAACTACCCTTACTCAATGGCTGATATGGTTTCTGGTCACCCCATCTATGACTTGGATCCATTGTGGCTTTGCCTTGCTATTTGCATCCCCACTGGTGTTTATAGGCCTGCATAACAAGTCATAGACATGAGATTTTACATGTGGTATTCAGAACCTAAAGGTCCTCACCTATGTGAATTTCAGTTATTTAGAAAGTTTTCCTCTTTGGAGCACAACTGAAAAGGAGGGGAAATGATCGGGAATAGTGAAAATCATAAGTGCCTCCGAAGTTCAAGCTCACAAACACAGAAATGTATTACTCAGGGGAGAGTTCCTCACTCCAGAATGATACGCTTTTATATCACACGTACTTTTAACAGACATGGCCATATGATTTCCAAGCCCACATCTGATTGGAGGAGAAGAGGAGTCCTATGCTTGGAAACACCAATATCAGTGAGATGGGATAGCTGACATCCTGCTGGGAAGAGAGGAGACAAAAATCTATTAAAATGTGACATAAGAGAAAAACAAAAAGCCCACTGGCAAATATCGCTGTACACCATGGGACATCTCTGTAGTATAATGGGTAAAAGTAATTTTGCGGTTTTCTTTTAAATCAGCATTTAGCTATCTGAATATAATTGTTTTGTGGGGAAAAAAACTCTCAAGTTAGTGGTATCTAAATGTTGCTGTACAGCTCAGCTTGTTAGGACCCCTATTAGTAAAACATGTCAGAAGTGAAACTCTGCATGCCTATTAAGTGACAAGTGACAAGCACTACATGTTTTATTTCTAGGTTTAAATGGGTGGGGGCAGGTGTAGGCTGTGGTGTACCTTTGTAAACACAAAAGCAGTACTCCATGGTTTCATTAAGTAAAGGAAACTCAGGGTTATTACTGACTTTCGAGAGTTTGGATGGATGTATGTGACATTGCCTCTATTGTAATGAATCCGCCACGCCTCCAACCCTTGCTGTCTTTGCTGGCCAACTCCATCTCACCCTTCCATTTGCACCCTCTGGGAAGCTTTCCCCAACTGCATTCCCTTCCCAGTTGGGGTTAAGTGTCCCCTTGGTGCTGTGACAGCACCCGCTCCCCACTCCTGCTGCAGAGTGGGCATCCTCACTGCTCTTTGATTCCTTGAAGGAGGGTACCATGTCTATCTGGTGCATCACTGGTCCCTTCATTCCTGGCAACTGGCCACTTCCCAGTATGCAGTCATTAAATGGATAATCCAGGTGGATTCCACATCAGAGAATGTGCATTCCAACTGTGAAAAGAAAATGAAAATACTCTGATAGAAAGAACACTGAACATTGGGCCGGATAGGTGGCAGCTCTTGATGGTGATGTCAAAGTTCAGGCCAAATTCCAGTTCCATTCCATTCCAGGGCCACAGGTTTCACCCCAAGCTCACTAAAGGTGTCTCTCTCATTCATGTCACTGGTCACGAAAATCCTCTTTGTGTGTATATATATATATGCTGGTGCCTCCTATCTAGTGCTGGGGACAGCAGGATGGGATTGGACAGGAAGAAAAAGAAACGAAAATCATGTAATCTGGCAGAAAGGGGCCTATGTGTGCACAGAATTTACAACGACCTCACGAAGCTTAGGAAATCATATTGGGCCACAACGCTCCCCCAAAGAAAGGCTCATGAAGAGGAATCCTCTTTCAGATCTCAATTAAAAGACCATTTTTTGAGCAATAAAAATGGCTTACAACCATTGCTGATGGCAGGTCAGTGCTTCCAGTTTTGTATAAAAGGTCAGAAAATTTGAAAAAATGAGAAGTATCAGGTGTAACCATTTGTTAGTCTGGAAACTAGGAGCCTACAGATATGTGCTCTAGTCTGGCATTTTCATTAATCTCTGCAAACCACAAGTCATAGAATCTGCTGGGATCATTGTTTCTTTATCTGTAAGCAACAGGGTCCCTAATGTTCCCTCCCGCTCTCCTTCCAGATCCTTCCATCATACTATATTCATCATGATGATTGAGTTATTAAGAAAAAAAACTAAAATACATGTTAATAGAGAAATACTTAATGAGATGGGAAAATGCTCATAATATACTTTTAAGTGAACAAAATGGTATATAGTATATTCCCAATTACATGCAAATATGTGCATATATGTGTTTGTGTGTATATATGTGTGTTATAGAAAAATTTCATACATATAGAAAAAATTGTCAGACTAAGACAAAGCAAATCATTAGCAATGGTGGTATTGGAATTACTATTATTTTATTCTTGATGTGTTTTTGCATTTTATAATTTTTCAATGAAGTACAGGTTTTACTGTACTGTACTTTTAACTGGAGAAATAGTCCTGTGAATGTTTCCTTCTGATCATTAAATTAATATGCATATATTCTAATAGGGCTACTATTTCTTATTTGATATGAAAATATTTGGATATTTTGTATTTAATGGGAATTAAAATGATAGTTGACCATTCAGGACTATTGGAACTTTATAACTATCAAGTGAGCTATACTCTGCACAAATAAAATACAGCCATTTTCCAATTTATCCCAAATTGTTAGAGCTGATCTCTGTGAAGATCAGCTCATTTGAACATTGGAACACAGATCCCACCTCTTTCCTGCTCATTGTTGCAGTCTTTGCATCTTTCGTGCCTTAAAAAGTAGTGTGACAGTTAGATCCTGTCACCAACCAGTTTCAGTCAAACTAGTAAGGAAAATAAATTGAAACTTAAAACGAAATTGGGCAAGGGAAATTTAGGTGCACAGGAGACAGCTTGGTACTGTAAATTCAGATAAGGAGGCACACTTTTTTGGCACCATAAGCCTCAAAAGCTAGGTGGAAGATTAGCTCTTACACCGAGAGATGTTTCTTTCTTTCTTTTATTTATTATTTTTTTTGAGACATAATAACTGATCATAATAAGTATAGCATTATCCTGAGTTCTGTGAGTCTTTCTAGAAAATTATCAAACTTGAGGTACGGGGGTATTGTGGGAATCCCCAAATTTGTAGCTAAATTGGAGAGAAGTGTGCATAATCCAGGGACTCAGTATCGGCATCTGAAGTGAGAGCAATCTTGTGGGACCGAGCCCTTAAACCTGTGCGGTCCGATGCCAACTACGGGTAGCGAGTGTCAGAACTGAATTGAATCACAGGACACAACTAGCTGGTATCAGAGAATTGGTATTGATACTGGAGAATTGGTTCATGTCAGAAAAAAACATCATATGGGTGAAGTTAATTATCTTCCTTTCGGTGTATTTGTTTGAGTCCTTGATTCTGTGCATGTGTTTGGTTTGGTTTTGGTTTTTAATTTGAGACAGGATCTTGCTCTATTGCCCAGGTTGGAATGCAGTGATGTCATCACAGCTCACAGCAACCTCAAACTCCTGGGCTCAAGTGATTCTCCTGACTCAGCCTCCTGAGTAGCTGAGACTACAGGCATGTGCCACCAAGACCGGCTAATTTTTCAATTTTTTGTAGAGATGAGGTCTCACTCTTCCTTTCTCCCTTTCTTTAGGAAAAAAACAACCTGTGACATTTAGAGAAAAGAGTCCAGACCTCCTCATGAGTTCCTTCCCTGCACCACCCTCAGGACCGAAAGCTCCTCCCTCCCCCTACCCAGCACTAGACACCTGGACATAGTGAGTGATCAGGATGCTGACAGCTTTAAGGTTTCAGAAGAGGTTGGGGGACCCCCCGCAAGAAAAACATTCAAGACATCAAAGAATAGGAAGCAATTATCATCCATTGCTGGAGCGGGAAAAATGGAAACAGGGCAGTCGTTATTTGCTGCTGAGGCCATGATGGAACAATAACAGTCATTCTATCTTGAAGCTAAAGAGTCTTTCTTTCACAATGCCTAATTGTGTGCTTGCTTAAGAATTCTAGGAACTGGCCTTGAGCAGCTAACCATGGACCCAAAATAGTGGAATAAACCCCCCACCCCTCCCAAAGAACGCTGAACAATTAACTTTGACTCCCGCTGCGGTCTGGTCAGCACCACGGCAAGATGGCCCATCGCTCAAGATAACCACCAGAACCAGGCATGCTGACCTGCACATATTAATAGTTTACCACAACTTCTCCGCCCCAAAAATCATGGGGAATTTGAGATGGTTTTTGCAACTGAGACCACCATCTCCCCAGGCTGCCAGCTCTTGAATAAACCCACCTTTCCTACCACCCACTCGTCTCCCAAGTCTGTCTTTTCCAGTGGGCAGCTGGGCTTGGCATTCAGTTATAATAATACCAATTTTATTGAAGAGAATTCATTTACTTTCATCTTGGCAATTCCATTACCCTCGTCAGCATCCGGCTAGGAATAGGCTGGTGGCAAAATTCTGCTGATGAGACTTGGGAGAAGTCTGACGAGGGCTTTTGGGAAACACAGGAGGAAATGGTCTGGCTTCCTCAGGACACTGTCTGTGTGTGCCTCTGAGTTCAGCTGCTGCCATCCGCTACCTGCTGAGAGTTGAGACAATGCTGATGATGGTAGATCAGAGAGATGGAACAAAATCAGGGCCTTAGTTGCATGGTTGAACCACCGAATCCATCAAGCCTGAAGCCTCTGGACTTGCAGTTAGGGAAGAAAATACATTTCCTTATCATTTAGCCACTATGAGTTGGGGACTAGGAAGAGGTCTACGGGATGGCTCACTGTGGGCTGAGAAGAATGCTCACAGAGCACAACCTGAAAAGGTGGACAGTGGCGCCTGAGGTCAGGACAGGAAGTGGGGTGAGTTAGGTAGAGACTGGATCCACCCAGCACTTTGCCTCTCTGACTAAGCACAGTTTGCAGTCAAAGCAAAACTAAAAGAAAGAACTTTCCTTGGGGTTTCATGTGGATTTACTCAGCCAGTAGAGCAGGATTACAAATAACTCAAACTATACCCTCATTTATACAAAGAAGATGTAGTTAATTTTCTACAAGCCTCTACCCTCTCTAGGTATCAGAGCAATGTGCTAATTAACTTGCTAATTAAAATTTCTGTCTCTTAGGGTTTAAACAATCTCCTTTTAGTTAAGTAATCAGATTATTCAAAGTTCAGTTTCCTATGTCAGGGCTGATATAAATCATATATTTTGGACGACTCAGCCTCTCTGGGTAAATCCTGAGCCAGGATCTTTCCAGAGTGCTGCTCTACTCTCTTTCTCCTTCTTAAGAGATATATCAGGCATCTTACAGTGTGCTTGCAGTGGGTATCCTCTGGGTGCTTGCTGCTGTAGTAGGGCTTCTCTGATCTATACCCTTAAGTGGTAATCACTGTGGTGTGTCTGACCCCATATGGCCCTCTCTGGTCATGCTCTGGTACCCATCCCTAGAGTCTGGCTGTACCTACCTTGATGTTTCCACACTCCCGTTCGCTCAAGGCTTGGGCTTCACAAGGGAAGAAAACAAAGATCTCAGCCTCTGAAACTCACTTTTGATTCCCTTATTTTCACAAACCTGGAGGTACTGAAAAATTCAGGCTTATCATTTCTCCATCTTCTCTCACAGGTCTCCCTCCACTTAAGACTCTAAAGCGAAGACTGCACCAGGTATTCATCTGTTAAAAAAGGGATCTTTGGAACTTAGCAATCCTATCTCTATCTTCATAAAGCTTGCCTTTGAAAACTTTCAAATTTACTAAATTTGTTAAGCAAAAAACTCTCAGAATTGAAATTCAAATGACCTTTTCCTGTGCAATATTACCTTTTCCTTGTATGATACAATGAGCCTCAAGATTGCTTAGGGATAGGAGGCCACTATTAGACTACAAGAAAAAATGACAATAAATCAATTATATCTACCATCTTTATATATATCTCATATATAATTATGTAATATACAGTGTTTGTGGTGTGTGTGTATACACATATATTTTAATTAGCAACACTACAAAAATAAAAGGTTAGAGCAGTAGTCAGAATTGATGATAGGGAATGAATGGAGACACATGGGTTATCCCACAGCTACCCAGTAAGACAGGGTCCACTGCCCATTGTCTCCCCTCCTCTGTAGCCCCATTGCCAAGGTGAGAAATGTAGGTTATCTGGGCTTTTTAATCAGCTGTAAGTCCTTCTTGGTTGACTTGATGAACAGTTATAATTGGTGTTGCAGATTTCTGTTTCTTTCCACCACTGTATTAAGGAATTAAATTTAAAATGCTGCAGATAATCTTTGAATAAATACTATTTCAGTGAAAAAACTTCTGTAACCTTGTCTAATTAAACTTTTCTATTCTCTGACATAGTTTTAATAAAATATTTGATCTTCCGCAATAACCCCAATAATTGGTTACAGTTGTTCACCAAAATTCAGATTCACTTCTCACTACCAGATGAGGAGCAAAGCTTGTGTCTGCCCCAGGACACACCAGGGCAAAAACATTAACCAGACTGAAATAGGATTTTGGAATGAGATGGCATTGAGAGTAGGTTGTTCTCAGCTGGAATCTGAAAAAAAAAAATTCCATCATCTTAAAAACCAAATTCAGAAAGCTAATATATTAATTTTTAATGAAGAAAATACAATGATCAAGGGGATTGATACTCCCGTTCAGTGAGCACACCCTCTCCCTGTACACAATTTTCCTGGGATACTAAATTATTATCAGAGTGTTACCTGAAGAGCATGGCATTACAGCAGGTGGAACTAGTTGGGTGATCCTATTGCCCATGGTGTTAGGATGGATGCATTTCAGCCCCTCTAGGGACACAGCTGCCCCCTATGTCAGTGGATCCCACTGCTGGAGTGGGGTACTTTCTCTCCTGGGCATTTTGTAGACACTTTGCTGGCATAAGAATCTCTGAATCTAACTTTTCTTTATTGTTTATATTAAAAACAAACTTTTCCAACCTTTTCCTCCTATTTGCTTATTACAGAAAACTCAGACAAGAAAAATACACAAAATAAAAAATACCCTTCCAGAGACAATCACTACTAACATCTTAAGGATTCTTTCAGACTCCTTTGTTTTCATCAATTGTTTTTCTGATCTTTTCTGAGCTCAGTTGCCCTGACCTCCATCCCCAACTGACTGTGGGTCCCAGATCTGGAGGAGGAGCTGGAGAAAGGCCAGAGGAGGCACTCAGAACACACAGTTCAGCATTTTCTCAGGGCAGAGCTCAAATGTGCTAAACATGATGGCAGCAATTTGAGCAGCCAGCAGTGTGCTCCACAAGAACACAATAGTGAACACTAGAAGTTTGCTTTGCCCATATTCCTCCATAACTGAAATTTCCACCCCATATTCATGGATTGGAAGAATTAATATTGTTAAAATGTCCACACTTCTCAAAATGATCTACAGATTCAATGCAATCCCTATCAAAATTCCATCTGAGCGTGGTGGTGCACACCTGTATTCCCAGCTACTTGGGAGGCTGAAGTGGGAGGATTGCTTGAGCCCAGGAGTTTGAAGCTAAAGTGAGCTGTGATCAGGCCACTGCACTAAGCCTGGGAAACAGAGTGAGACCCTGTCTGTATGTAAAAAATTTCCAAGACATTTTTCATGGAAATGGAAAAAAAATTCTAAAATTTGTGTGGAACCACAAAAGATACCAAAGCCAAAGAAATCTTGAGCAAGAAGAACAGAGCTGAAGCTGAAGGTATCATACTTCCTGTTTTCAAAATATCTTATAAAGCTACAGTAATCAAAACAGTATGGTACCGGCATAAAAAACAGACATGTAGACCAATGGAACAAAATGGAAAGCCCAGAAATATTAATAAACTCACACATATATGGTGAATTGATCTTTGACAAAAGTGTCAAGAATATACAATAGGCTGTAGCGCCCATCTGATGGGGAGGGGCAGAGAAACCAGGCTTTCCACCATGCACCTGGGACAGTGCTGACCATCCTGCCCCCAGCTACTGTAGGACTGAGCCTCGAGCAAACTGTGCTTCCCACAGTTTCCTGCCAGCACAGCCTGCCTGAGAAGGTCCCACTCTCTCTGGTCACAGGCCCAGGGTGCCACCTTGGGAGTTTGAAGCCATGCAGCACCTGGCCCTCAAGCTGAATTTGGGCTGATGCAGCCCCACCCAGCTCAGGAGGGACAGGGGAACCCAAGCTCTCCTACACACACCAAAGATAATTCCCACCCCTGCTATGGGCTGCTATGGGACTGAGTAGTGAGCAGATGGCACTCCCTTTCACATCTTGAATATGCTGTTTGCCTGGAAGGGGCCCCATCCTCTCTGGTTACAGGCCCAATGTGTTAGCTTGGAAGTCTAAAGCTGGGCAGTGCCCTGCCTTTGGGCTGACACAGCCATAGCTCTGTCCAGCTGAGGAAGAACAGGGGAGCCCAAGCTCTCCTACCAACTCCTAGGACAAATCCACTGCTCTTCTACAAGCTACAGTGAGACCAACAAGTGAGCAGACAGCACTCCACCCAGCATCTTGCCCATACTGTTTACCTGGAAGAAGCCCTGCCCTCTTGGTTTACAGGCCCAAGGCACCACTTGGGAGTTTAAAGCTGGGAAGCCCAGGAAGGAATGTGGAAAAGGGGACCTCCCCTCCTCTAACCACCCAATGCTGAAGATATGACTGCCTCTGCTCTCAAGCATGAGCTTTTGGTGCAAATGAGCTGTGAGACAACAAGTTCTAGGCTTGCAGGGGGCGTGCCACCATCACTGGCACCTGAACACTCTCCCTGGAAGTCCCAGCCAGAGCAATCAGGCAAAAGAAAGAAACAAGGGTCATCCAAATTAGGAAAGAGGAAATCAAACTACCCTTGTTTGTTGATCATATTATCTTCTATCTGGAAAACCCGAAAGAGTCCTCCAAAAGACTCCTAAAATTGATAAATTCAGTAAAGTCTCAGGTTACAAAATTAATATACACAAATCAGAAGCATTTCTATATACCAATAACAGCCAAACTGAGAATCAACTCAAGAACTCAGTACCATTTACAATGGTTGCCAAAAAAAAAAAAAATGCTAGAAAATTACTTAACCAAGGAGGTGAAAGATCTCCCCTAGAACTAGAAAACACTGCTGAAAGAAATGGTTGATGACACAAACAAATGGAAAATTATTCCATGCTTATGGATTGGAAGAATCATATTGTTAAAATGTCCATTCTGCCCAAAGTGATTTACATATTTAATGCAATTCCCATCAAAATACCAATGTAATTTTTCACAGAATTAGAAAAAAAAATCCTAAATTTTATATAGAATCAAAAAAGAGCCAAAAATAGCCAAAGTAATCCTAAGCAAAAATAATAAATCTGGAGGCATCACATTACCTGACTTCAAATTATACTACAAGGCTGTAGTAATCAAAACAGCATGATACTGGTATAAAAGTAGACACACAGATCAATGGAACAGAATAGTAAACCCATATATAAAACCATACACCTACAACCATCTGATCTTCAGCAAAGGAGACAAAAACATACACTGGGGAAAGGATGCCCTATTCAATAAATGTTCTGGGTAAATTGGAGAGTGACATGCAGAGGAATGAAACTAGATCCCTTTTTCTCACTATATACAAAAATTAACTCAAGATGGATTAAGATTTAATTATAAGAAATAATACCATAAAACTACTAGAAGAAAACTAAGGAAAAATTCTTCTGGACAATGGCTTAGGCAAAGAATTTATGGCTAAGATCCCAAAAGCTAATACAACAAAACCAAAAATAAATAAAAGGGACTTAATTAAGATAGAAAGTTTCTGCACAGCAGAAGAAATAACCAACAGAGTAAATAGATTACCTACAAAATAGGACAATATATTCACAAACTATACATCTGACAAAGGACTAATATCCAAAATCCATAAGGGACTCAAACAAATCAGTGAGGAAAAAAATGAATAACTCCATTAAAAAGTGTGTAAAACACATGAACAGACATTTTTCAAAAGAAGATATACAAATGGTCAAGAAACATGAAAAAATGTTCAGCATCACTAATCATCAGGAAAATGCAAATTAAAATCACAATGAGATACCACATTACCCCTGTCAGAATAGCCATTATTAAAAAGTAAAAAACAATAGATGTTGATGTGAATGGGGTGGAAATGGAATGCTTATACACTGTTGGTGGAAATGTAAATTAATATAACCTCAATGGAAAAGAGTATGGAGATTCTACAAAGCACTAAAAGTAGACCTACCATTTGATCCATCAGTCCTACTACTTGTTATCTACCCAATGGAAAAGAAATCATTATATCAAAAAGACACTTGCAGTCGTATGTTTATTGCACAATTCACAATCACAAAAGATATGAAATCAACCTAAGTTTCCATCAACTAGTGAATGGATAAAGAAAATATGGAATACTACTCAGTTATAAAAAAGAATGAAATAATGTCTTTTGCAGTAACTTGTGTGGAACTGGAAGCCACTATCCTAAGTGAAGTATCTCAGGAATGGAAAAACAAATACAACATACACTTACTTATAAGTGGGAGCTAAACAATGAATATACACGGTCATACAGAGTAGTATAGTGGACTTTGGAGACTCAGAAGAGGAGAGAGTAGAGAGGTGGTCAGAGATCAAAAATTACCTATTGGATACAAAAGATATTATTAAAGAGATGGGTACACTAAAAGCCATGACTTCACCACTAAACAATTCATCCATGTATCAAAAATACGCTTGTACTCCACAAATCTATTGGGAAAAAAAGAGAAACAAGTAATTGGATCAATTGTCTTGATAAATAATCCTACCATAAAACAGCCATCATGGGCAAAAAAAAAAGAATACAGAATAGGAAAAGTACAATTTGTTCAATAAATGATGTTAGGAAAACTGGATATCCACATGCAAAAGAGTGAAATTTGCCCCTTATCTTGTACCATACACAAAAATCAACACAACATTGATTAAAGACTTAATGTAAGATCTGAAATTATAAATTTCCCAGAAGAAAACTTAAGGGAAAATCTCCATGACATTGGCCTTGGCAATGATTTCTTATATAAGACACCAGTGATTTCTTGTATGGAAATTCCAATCACTGTTTAAAAAAAAGAAGACAACAGTCACATCAATTGTTCTTTATAACGATGCGAAAACACAAACATAAGAGAAAAGCTTTTTATTTAATAAATGTCATTCTTATACAAATAGTTTTATTATATGACATTTATCATGAACAGAAAGATAGATTATGTATCCGCCATTAAAACATTCAATCACTTTACTTTTGGAATTTAGTTAAAAGGAGCTCTGGCTATTCTTTTTTCACTTACTTGTATAACAAACATTTATTGAATGCCTACTATGCATCAGTCACTGTACTAGTAGCTGAGAATATAAAATTAGGGAGAATGCATGCTTGGGGAGGACATAGCACACTTAGAGGAATATGCTTTGTTGAGGGAAAATTCTATAAGGAAAACTACTTACCCAGTAGATCATTCTGAGCACCAGAATTTTTATTACATTTGCAATTTTTGGGCAAGTTGAATTGATTCAGATAGCTAACTATGTTGATACTTAAGAGGTTATTTCTAATTTTTGTAAGATTAACAAAAGAATTGAGAATTCTTTGGTTCATATTGGTGAATAAGAACAATAATTTACCATTCAATTAACTTAAGTATAGCTAACTGATTGATAAGAAATAGAAGTAGAATAAGTAAAATGCTATATTATGGTGTTTGGGGATTAACTTCCAATCCATCTTACTATTAATTTGTTCATTATTTCTCTTCTGCTCTTGACTCTTTTATTCTCAGATTCTGCTAAGCCTCTTTTTGGACTCCCATGTTACTCCTGCTCTTTGCCAGCCTGGTCTTAAATAGCTGCTTCTTCGTATCAAGGCTTTTGTTGCTAATTTCAGAGAATTTTGGTTTTTGGTTCCCAAATGTACAGATTCAGATGTTATATAACAGGATCCCCATCAATTTAATTTCTTATGAGATTTGATTTGTTAAGTAAGCTTGGAGAAATGCTTGCCAATATATACTCATTGACTGGGAATAGTTTCTCGATTTGCATATTGCTAATGCTTTCTATCTGCCTCTATTCTGAATGCTCCTGAAGCCTCTGTGGGATGAATAACATATGGGTAGCATCTGAACTGACAAAGAATTTTCCTACTGGATAGAAATTACAGATGCCACAAATCTTCTTTGATCTATTAGCCTTTAGACATCCTTCTATTGTTTCGGCACCATCAAAATTCAAGTTCATGTTTTAGCAAATGGTTATATATTTATAATGGAGGTATACCTAAAATGCTGTGAGAAGATGGGGTAGTTAATTGCTCTAAGTGTTGAGGGGTTCATGCAAGGCTTCACGGAGGAGGTAGGATATAATCTAAACCTTGAAAAAAGACTAGAAGTTTACCAAGGAAAGAATGTAGAAGAACTTTCAGATATAGAGGAAAGACATGTAGGGGTCAAACCTTTCATTACATTTTATTCAGGAATTACCTCTAAGTAATTATAGTCTAGTTTACCCTGAGTTCTACTACTAAAGATGAGTGCCAGCACTGGAAAATCATGGGAAAGAGACTGCTCTTCAACTTCAACTTTATGCATCTATTTTATCCCATAAAGACCAGTTCTCCTGAAAAGCTATTGAACTGCTTCTTTCTTTTTTTCTTTTCTTTTCTTTTTTCTTTTCTTTTCTTTTTCCTTCCTTCCTTTCTTTCTTTCTTTATTCTTTTCATCTTTCTTTCTTTCTTTCTTCCTTCCTTTCTTTCTTTCTTTCTTTTCAGAGTCTTGTTGTCACCTGGGCTGGAGTGCAGTGGCATCATCATAGCTCACAGCAACCTCAAACTCCTGGGCTCAAGTGATCCTCCTGCCTCAGCCTCCCAAGTAGCTGAGACTAGAGGTGCTTGCTACTGCACCTGGCTAATTTTTTCTATTTTTAATAGAGATGGGGTCTCGCTTCTGCTCAGGCTGGTCTCAAACTCCTGGCCTCAAGCGATCCTCTACCTAGGCCTTCCAGAATGCTAGGATTACAGGCATGAGCCACAGCGCCTGGCCTGAACTGCTTTTTAGACCAAAACATATCTGTCTGGCATCCTCATTCACTCAGGACATTTGCCTTACCTTTACAAAACAAAAATTCTTTATTTCAAAAGGTCCAAGATAAAACCATAATAACTAATCATAGCTGATACAGTACTCTTTCTAGAAATAATATTTTAACAGGTTGATCCTAAATGAAAAAAGTTTACTGCTAATTAATGAATCTTTATGTGGGGCAATTTAGTCATTTTGTAGATTGGTGGGGATACATTTTAGTATAGTAACTTTAATGTTTATTATCACACAAAGAATAGACTTGTGAAATATTATCCCTTCTTTGAGTAATCAGACATTAACGTAGCTGTTTTTCAAGTTGTCTCTTAGCCAAGATAGCCTTCATTTCATTTGTCCCTTTTTTAATAATTAAGATTGTATTTTGTTCCAAATCCATGACAAACTGATTTCACTGGAAGCTGGAATATCCTTTTGAGTCTTAATTTATTTTAAAAATGGGAATAACAATTTTTAAGTGCATTTTTATTCATTTAGGTGAATAAGATTGCATTAAAAGGGTGTTTTTCTTTTATAATGAGGATTACAAATGGTAATTTACCTAACTTCTTTTATTTCTATGAAAAGCCTTTCATCACTGTTCTGGTTTCCCCCCTAGTCAGTGAAAATGTAATGGAAATACATTAATTAAATTCTCTAATAAGATTCTGTAGCTATTGGCCCTAAACTCTAGGGAAACCGTAAGTCTCTAATTATAGCTTATCAATCGCAATTAACTCATCAGACTATTCCCCAGATGTACTTGAGAAAAGGAAAAAGAGTTGCTAATAAATTTTAGGATAGACTGAGAGTTCTTTCTATGGCTGTCAAGGGACCACTATAGACCTATGGGAAAAAACCCTGACCTACGTTTGTGAAATCTACCATATGGCAGCTTTTAATTTCCTGGGACAGTTTCTGGACTTGGGTTTTTTGTGTACCTACTCTTGTGGAGTCAGACTGGTTTGGGGCATGATGGCTGTGCCTGCCTTTGTTGAGTTTAGGTCAATATTTTAGAGGTTTCTGTTGAATGTTTCACATTTTCAACCCCAGTTTCAATTATCTGGAGTCAAGAACTCGGACTGAGGCAGAGAGTGGCTGAAAGACTGTCACTATAAACCAAAAACACAGGACCGAAATGAGATGCCATCTTTAGTGTGAAGGATTAGCATGCAGTGTAAGAGGTTGAAGGACCAATCCAGCAAAGCTCTCAGGCCAGTGCTTTGAGCCTGAGATGACAGCTAGGCTTTTAAAGCTGGAGCCTTTTAGGTGTGGCTGCTGTTTCTTGCTTATGAGGTCCAGTAGATGTAAAGAGCCCTGTCTAACCTCTTCTGGTCAGCTCCCTTCAGTTGTGGTATCCTTGAACTGGAAGTTCTTCTTTTTGTATCTGAAAGGATTTGGGGCACCTCACTCCTGGTTCCTTGCCTCTTCCTCATGTGACATTTAAGGGTTAGGCAGCATATGGTTATCTATAGCTATATATTATAATAATCTCATACTTAGGTTATCAAGTATGAAATGTCCAATTTCCTTAAGTACTAAGTTTGACAGCTATATCTCTGACATTTCACTTTGACACTTCTTGTTTTATTTTTATTGTCAAGGTACATCCTAAGTCTTTCAAATGCACAGTTTGGCTTGTAATTACCTTTCAAAAAAAATTTTAGAGCAATTTTTGTGAAACAATGGATAAGTCAAAAATTCGTGTTATTTTCAAATATCAGTTCCATTGTGGAACAAATGCTGGGCAGACAGCTTGAAATATCAACAATGTGTTTGGGAAGGACATGTCTAATGAATGCATAGTATGTGGATGGTTTTTGAAGATCTATTCTGATGTTTTTAATCTTGAAAATGAGCCACGTGGGTGGCCTGAGACCAAAGTGGATAATGATGAGTTGAAAGCTGTAGTGGAAGCGAATCCATCTCGACCTATGCATGGAATTAGCAGTAATGTTTGACATTACTATTCCAACAATAGGGGGCCAGTTGAAACAAATCAGCAAGGTAAAGAGCTAGATGACGTGGGTTCTGCGTGAATTAAAGGAGCTTCAGATAAGAACTCATCTGGAAGCTTGCCTTTTTTTGCTGTCACGACGTAAAGGTGAACCATTTCTACGCCATATTGTCATGTGTGATGAAAAATGGATTCTTTTTGACAATTGCAAGTGTTCGGCACAATGGTTAAACAAAGATGAAGTGCCGAAACAGAGTCCAAATCCAAATATTCATCAAAAAGAAAAAAAAGCTAACAGTGTCTGTTTGGTGTTCCAGCGCTGGTATTACCCACTACAGCTTCATGAAACCTAGTCAATCTATTACAGTGGATGTCTACTGCAACCAATTGGATGAAATGATGAGGATGTTTGCAATTTAGCAGTTGAGATTGGTTGATAGAGACAGAACAGTTCTCTTGAAAGACAATGCTTGACCATATGTAGCACAAACAATGCTGCTGAAACTACAGAGAGAGGCCGGACTTGGAAACTCTCTGTCATCCACTGTATTCACCAGACTTTGAAACAACTGACTACCACTTCTTCCAGGCCTTGGACCACTTTTTGCAAGGAAAAATATTCAATTCTCAACAAGCTGTGGAAAATGTCACTTGCTCTGCAGGCTTCTTTGCTGCTGGCATAAACAAGCTGCCCTGAACACGGCAAAACTGTGTGGATAGTTTAGGTGCATACTTTGATTAATTGTGCTGCTGCTTGTTTGAGATATAATAAACGAAACTTTTGATTCGAAATTGGACATTTCATATTTAATGACCTAATATGGTAACAAACCATACACAAAACCTAGAGATTTAAAACGATTATGATCTCTTTTTCCTCTTGCAAATGTACAAGTTGGGCAGGGCTTTGTGGGAACAGCTACTCTCTTCTCCATAATGTATTAGCTGGAGTTATTTGACTGGCAGCCAGAGGACTTACCTTCAAGATTTCTCATTCACATAGCTGGAAAGATGGTGCTGGCTGTTGCCATGGTGCTCAACTAGACCTATGGCCTGAAGTCTTGATTGCTCTCCATGGGCTGCTTGAGCTTCCTCAAAGCATGGTGGCTTCCTCAAAGCATGAGCTTCAAGAGAACCAGGCAGAAGCTATTGGCCTTTTCTAACCTAGTCGCAGAAGCCAGTCAGTATTACTTGCACTGTATTCTATTTATGGAAACAGTTATGAGTTTGGCCAAATACAAAAGGGAAGAGACCTGGGCTTCTCATCTTGGTAAGGAAGTGGCAAGGTTCTAGAAGGAGCTATTATTGTCACCATCTTTGGAAAATATAATCTGCTATGAAGAGGACCCTTGTTCATAAGGCACCTAATACTCTGCTCTCTCTCTAAGTTCTCCCCACCCTTCAGGCTTCTGATTTCTTCAGAGAAGGCCCATTTCCTTCACAGAGCCTTGTCAATATACTACATCCTTCACCAAACGTTTCTGTATATGTCAACTTCCCATTGAAAACTTAATGTCTGAATTACTGTTTTGAATTAATTTCAAATTAACTTGTAGAGTGGTTTCTTCATCTGTAAAATTAAGCCACATGGGATAATGTCACGGGTCCCTTCAGCAGTAATATTCTCCCCTCTCTCTCTCTCTCTTTCTCTCCCTCTCCTTCCTCCTTCCTCTCCCATTCTCTCTCCCTGTCCCTTTCTTTCTTAGTATTAGGAAGATTACGTAAAGGCCATACATTATGTACTGTGAGGAACAACTGGCTTATACTCTTCAAAAATATCAGTTTCATGAAAGACAAAAGAAGACAGAGGAACTGTTCCATATAAAAAGGGGACACATGGCCACTAAATGCAATGTGTGATCTTGGATATAGGGGAAATGCTATAAAGAACACTATTGGTACAATTGTCAAAATCAAAATCCTATACAGACAACAGGCATTATGCAAATATGTGTTAAATTTAAATGAGTTTATTTGACCAGGACTTAAAGTATCATGATTGACATTGTGGCAATCATAAAAACCAACATTAGTCTATATTCCAAAAAATAAGCCCCTACCAATCAGTCGAGCGCCGTGGTTGGGTCAGGCAAATAAGTGGAAAATGCTTAACCAAATATTTTCCCTAAATTATTGAGGATCTTTTAGTGACTCTAGCAGCAACTAAGTTCAGGGTTTACCTGCCTGCATCTGACTTCCTGCTTTCCCATCTCCAAGGGCAGCAACTGAGAGTTGCTGAACTCTCATCATCCAGGAAAGATAGGAGAGAAGACTTAGCCATTGATCATGGACTCTACCTGTCCAGGCTTCTGGGAGACCTGAGGGGCCGTCCACCTACCTTAGTCCCTCCATGTCAGACGCACACCAGGCTGGGCCTAGGGGCCCTCATTGCCACTTCAGAGATCATGTCACTTGCTGTCCTGCCTCCACAGGCTTTCCTTTGGTCTCCTCCATGCCTGATCTGGAGCACTGGAAGCAAAAGGGCCATGTTTTTGTGCCACTCAAAGAACCAGGTGTTCTATATGAACCAGGTGTTGCACATGCCTTAGGTGGTCAGTCCATTAATACAAATGAGTAACTTGGGTATGAACCAATAGAGAGTGAACCAATATTTCAGCCCACGCTGAACAGAAAAGTGAATATGGATCTAATGTTATTAGATTTAATTTTTCGAGAGAAACAGAAATTCAAGATTTTCACATGAAATCTGTTTTTAAGTTGCTGCCAATTAACCAAAAAAATTATCAATACTTTGTGGGTCAAGCATAACATGTCTATGGCCAAATTGTACCCCATACACTCACTGGCAGTTTAAGCCTCAGAACCAAGTCCCCACTTGCTGGAAATGGATCCCTTCCTGCATTTCTCTTTTTTTCAACTGTTAATTGTGACCTGTCCCTTTCCAGCTTCCACCTTCTCGGGGATGTAGGGAACCAAGTGCCATTCCTTTGGGGTCAAAGGGAATACTGCCATCTTAATTGTTTTTAAATAGTATGTTTTATTGTGAAGTATAGAATAAATGTATTAATAGTACAAAAACACACATGTAGTGTTTAAGGAATAATAATCATCAATCAATACTCATGTACTCATGTCAGAAAACAAAATGTATTCCATAAGTCTCCTATACCCTACCCTGATCTCATCTCTCTCTTCCAGAATATCAACCATTATGAATCATGTGATCATTATGCCCTTGCTTCTTTTTATAGGTTTATCACCTACATAAGCACCTTAAAACACATTGCTTAGTTTCATCTATTTTGTATTTTTTTTTTTTTTTTTTTTGAGACAGAGTCTCACTGTGTTGCCCTGGCTAGAGTGCCGTGGCGTCATCCTAGCTCACAGCAACCTCAAACTCCTGGGCTCAAGCAATCCTTCTGCCTCAGCCTCCCAAGTAGCTGGGACTACAGGCATGCGCCACCATGCCCGGCTAATTTTTTCTATATATTTTTAGTTGTCCAATTAATTTCTTTCTATTTTTAGTAGAGACGGGGTCTCACTCTTGCCCAGGCTGGTTTTGAACTCCTGAGCTCAAACAATCCGCCCGCCTCGGCCTCCCAGAGAGCTAGGATTACAGGCGTGAGCCACCGCGCCCGGCCTATTTTGTATTTTTTATATCTCAAATTAGAACACATACATTCTTCTGTGATCTGCCTCTTTTAAGCAATATTATTATTAAGAGATTCATGTATGTTATTAACTATAATTGTAAATTATTTCTTCTGCTCTATAGCACAACTTATTTCTCCATTCTGCTATTCATGGACATTTGGGTTGTTTTCAGTGTTTTGCTATTATTAACAATGCTGTGTAAAGATTATTTTACATTCTCTTCTGGGATATAGGTGCAGGAGTGTTTTTAGAGTATGTTGTATAGTGAGGTTGCTGGCTTGTAGGATAGGTACATGCCCTATTTTACCAGCTACAATTTTATGAAAGTCCTTTTGCCAAAGTAGTTGTTTTCTCCAAACTGTTTTCTCTGTTACTGTGCCAATTTACCTCCCATAGACACGAATTATTGGGTCATATCTGATATTGCTCAACTGAAAATTTTATTTTTTCAAATGAGTCCAGCCAATATAAAAGGCTAGATGCCAGCTAAGTTTTCATTAACACATTCTATTATAGGTAGCATTACAGAGGAGAAATCAGATTTTGGAGTTTTAGAGAATCCAATATTATCATTATTTTGATCTCAAATAATCCCAGTGTCCTAATATTGTTAATAATTCTGGGATTCTTAGAGTATAGATCCCTCCCAGGTATTAAGACTAGCATGAGAAAAGCTTTTTTATCATGATGGGTTACAAGGATATTTTTCTTTTTTGGTATGAAGCCATTCATTCTATTTCAATCTCAGGAATATGAACACTGACTACAAATTGTACAATTCAACCATTACCTCATGAACAACTCTATCTTAAAGATATAGATAATTTTTCTTCTATTAATTTTTATTGACAACTTAGTCTTAATGTTATGAAAAGTTATACAAATGCAAAATAACTGGATCTCTTCTAAATCTCAAAAGATTTAATTTTTCATATATTTGCATGTAAAGCAGAAAATGCAAGGTCTTTTGAAACATGTATTAAATCCACATTTTTTATTTTCTTCCAAGTATACAATCTGGTGATTGAAAATTAATTCTCCTTAGTCCAAAGACAGAGTTAATTCCTGACACTGCAACAATTTGTCTAGTCACGATGTGATATTTGTAGAGAACTAAAATAGCATAACAACACAAAGCCTTCTGACTTGTGGGATTGCAAACACAAAGGTTAAAGCTGCATTCTGCAGCCATACAAATTAGCAGGGACCTTCACTATAGCCTTAGGTACTGGAACAAAACAGGAGCAGTGCTCAATAAAATTAAGCTGTTGAGAATAAAAAGCAGAACTGAAACAGTAAATAGGAGCTTTCAATTCTGTTTCTTAAGCAGCTGAAGCTTAGAGGTCCCTGACGCATTATTACAAGTGCATTGTTAGGTGAAGGGAGGGCCATGGGAAGTCCAAAGGGCTGATTATTTTTAGACTCATCTAAAAAATCTAAATGTTAAAAAGTCATTGTTATTTTGATACAGATGATACCATTTTTTCTATTTGTTAGGATAGCATAAATGGAACTGTTTACCAAGGAGGCAGGTGAGTATTTGGGTATGTAGTCACAGCAAGTGGTCCACATTCATGGATTATAGACTGTATACAGGTAAACTAAAGAAAAAGAATACATGATTCATACTCTTAAAAGTTTATATCTGTGGGGACCTACAACTTCAAAATATGTTATATCACACTGAAAGATCTAAATAGACTTCACTAATTAGTCATTCATATGTAATAGATAAGGGCTACTGAAGTTATTTAAGAATCCAAGAAAAGCATATTTAATATATATTTCTACTCTGCCTATGCCATGAAAAAGAAAAAAAAATTTCCACTTACAACAGCATTTGCCTAGGAGATATGGAAGCTAAATGCTGTATCATCACAACTGGATCTAATTTGAAACTGTTGACCAGGCTCCGTGGCTCACACCTATAATCCTAGCAATTTGGGAGGCTGAGGCAGGAGGATTGCTTGAGGCCAGGAGTTTGAGACCAGCCTGAGCAAGAGTGAGACCCTGCCTCTATAAAAAATAGAAAAATTAGTTAGGTGTGGTGGCTTGCACCTGTAGTCCCAGCTACTTGGGAGGCTGAGGCAGGAGGATCACTTGAGCCCAGGAGTTTGAGGTTGCAGTGAGCTATGATGAGGCCATTGCACTCCAGCCTGGGTAACAGAGTGAGACCCTCTCTAAAGAAAAGGAAGAAATAAGAATGAAAGAAAGAAAGAAAGAACAAAAGAAAGAAAGAAAAAGAAAGGGAGGGAGGGAAGGAGGAAGGAAAGAAGAAAAAACTGTTAAAAGACCATGATCTAGCCAATTGAATTTTGACAAAAGTGCAAAAGCAATTCAGTAGAAGGACAGTCTTTTCAACAAATGGTGCTGGAGCAACTGGACAACCATAGGCAAAAACAAAACAGAACAACAACAAAAAAACCTTTACATAGACCTCCTACCTTATAGAAAAATTAACTCAAAATGGATCATAGACTTAAATGTAAAACATAAAACTATACAACTTTTAGAAGAAAACATAAGAGAATTTCATGGACCCAGGGTTTGGTGAATAGATCTAGACATGACACCAAAAGCATGATCCATGAAAGAAAAAAAATCTATAAATCGATATGAAAATTAAAGAATTTTGCTTTGTGAAAACTCTGTCAAGAGGATGAAAAGACATGCTACAGACTGGGAGAAAATATTTGCAAATCATATGCATGACAAAGGATTCATAGCTAGAATCTATAAAGAATTCTCAAGTTCAACAGTAAAAACCCAAACAATACAATTAGAAGATGGGCATAGGGCAGAAGGAAACTTTCACCGAAGAGGACAGACAGACGGCAAATAAGCACAAAAAAAAATTTAATTAGAATCATTAGTCATTAGGGAGATGCAAATTAAGACTGTGATGTGCTATTACTACAAACCTATTAGAATAGTTAAAATAAAAAATAATGTCAATAACAAATGCTAGTAAGGATGAAGAGAAACTAGACCTCTTATACTTTTACTGATGGGAATGTAAGGTGCTATAGCCACTTTGGAAAGTAGTTTGGCAGTTTCTTAAACAAATAAACATATTTATGATACAACCCAGCAATCACACTCCTGGATATTTATCCCAGAGAAATGAAAATTTACCTTCACACAAAAAACTTGTATGCCAGTGTTCACAGCAGCTTTATTTGTAGTAGCCAAACTAGAATCAACAAAAATGTCCTTTAATAGATGAATAGTTAAATAAACTATGTGATATTCATACCATAGAATGCTACTCAGCAATAAAAAGTAATGAACTATTGATACATGAAACAACTTGGATGGATCTCAAGGGTAAAAAAAGTGGAAAAAAAGCCAATCTCAAAAGATCACATGCCATATGATTCCATTTATAGAACATTCTCTAAATGGTAAAATTATGGCTATCAGTGGTTAGTGGTTGCTGGGGGTTAGGGACGGTGGAGGAGAAGGAAGTGAGTGTGCCTGTCAGGAGGTAGCATGAGAATGATCTGTGTGGTGATGGAATAGTTCTGAATCTTCATTGAGGTGGTGGTTACACAAATCTACACGTGTGATCAAATGTCATAGAAGTATCCACACGCATTGCACAACGTTAATTTCC
>NW_012148618.1:5290604-5311588 GCF_000956105.1 Propithecus coquereli
TCTTTATCATCACAAAAGATCTGAAGCATCTGACAGCCCTCATGCCCTGTCTAAACAAATAGGGACTTAGAGTTCTAGGTGCAAAGCTGGGTACAGGGTATGGGGAGAACGATTTATGGGTGACAGAGAGTGAAATTAAGGAACAGCCCAAGGACAGTGTCTAGGTGAAAATCTGCAAAAAAGTGAAGCCAAGAAGGCTGACAGAGAAGCAAAAACCAAAGAAGGATGTGGCAAAGGAAGGAAGCTGCAGCCAGTCAGAGCAGGGCTAGCCAGAATGCGTGGTGGAGACAGAGCCTGGAGGATTCCCCAAGGTGATGAACGAAAAGGGGGCTATTAATGGTGCTGAGCCTTTTTAGATGCTTTTAATAATTACCATAATCGTCGTTATCATTTACTGAGCATTTATTTTGAGTCAGGCACTGTGATAAGTCCTTTTTTCAACCTCACAATAATTTTACAAAGTAGGTACACGTTAGCTCCATTTTGTAAATTAGAAAACCGAGACCCAAAAGGGTTAAATAATTTATCCAAGATTTTGTATGTGGGAAGTGGTAGAGCAGGTATTCAAAGTCAGTGTGGTCTGATTCCCAAGCCAATGTTCTTATCCACTACATTCAACCCCCCTCCCTTCTCCCCCCATATTGATATCTATCATCTATATCTACAACTATGTCTATCTATAACTGTATCATCCGTACGTCTACCTATACTTAATACAAAATAGTAAAAAAATAAGTTAAAAACCAGGACCATATGACATATGAATAGGAATAAAACCAAAAAAAAGCTATATAGGCCATGATGTTCACTGCAATCATAACAATCGGGGGCTTCAGATGTGGCTTTGAGCTTCTTGGTGTTAAAACAAAAAACGGAAATATGGTCACTTTCAAAGTGAACATTTTCTACTTGGGGCAGTAATCTAAGAAGCATTCGTTTTGGAAGGTTTCATGGGGAAGGTGAATTTGTGCAGCATCTTTAAGAAAAGGAAGATGCAGTTTTGTGGAGAGAAAATGTTCTTCATCAGTGATCCCCAACTAGAAGTGTCTACTGTCCTGGGACCTTTAACAGAGGCTTTCACACTACATCCCTGCTGACTGTGGATCAGCGTCCTGGGGGATGTAGCCCTCTGTTGAGAACTCTGCCAGGGTGCACTGTGTTTTTAATGAGAATGTACACACTCAGGGAAGTGTACAGATGAGAGTCTCTCAGGTGTGTTGGAAGGAGAAAAGGGAAAAGAACGTCTGTTTTAGATAAAGGGAGAGAAATGAGTCATTTATTCATTCATGTATTCTAAAAATACTCAGCATATGCCATTGTGCAAAAGTAATAAGGGATAGAAAAATGAAACGTATCGTGTTGGGGAGAATGGGTGAGACTTAGGCACCACTGCATGTCAGGCATTGTGTTAGGAGCTTTACGTATATTATTTCATCTAATCTCCACCATGATGTGGTGAAGTAGAAGTAATGTTCATTTCACAGGTCAGGAGGCTTGAGCTCAGAGAGATTAATTAACATGTCCAAGGTAACGTAACTATGAAGTGCCAGCATGGAACGAAACTCAAGCACTCTCATATCTAACCCAGCTTACTCCCACTCTCCATTTTCAGGGCCATCCCCTTCTTGAACAACGCCAGGGGGCACTATTCCCATTGAATTCCATGTGAACAGTGCTTCTGGACCACAATTGGGGAGGGAAATCAAAATAGCTTTGATTAAAACACACTCTCTCAAGGAGCTCATGGTCCAATTGTGGGATGAAGACCAGTGTGTGCATATTCCGAAAAATGATATAAAATGCCAAAAGAGGAGAACAGAGGTTGAAGGAAATAATTCTACCGGAATTGGGGGCTGGTATCTAGGAAGTTGTAAAGAATCAGCCTTTGAGCTGAGCTGAGGAGGACGGATGAGATTATGGCAGATATTCCTGCACAGGAGAGACATCCCTGAAGGGACAATGGCATGTTCCGTAGGGCCTTTCGGGGACTTGAGATGAGTACAATTTTTCTGGAAAAGATTAAACTTAGATCATGGAGAAATGAATTGAGTGTAAGGAACTAAAATGGACAGATCTGAAGTCCAAGCACACACCTTTATTGATATTTTTTCAATTTTGTATCCTGTCTCATCTTCTTAGTCCACGAAGAGGAATCCAGGAATGTTTCAGAGAGTGACACTGATAGGTAAAATTCCATCTACTCTTCCAGTAATTTAAGAACTAAAAAAATGAAAAGGGAATTCTGACAGAATGGGCAGTAGAATTGAGTCTGTGGACCTAATACTCCTTTTTCTTCCTTCCTGTTCCACATTCACACACTCCTTCCACCTTTGAAACATCAGACCCTTCCTTCCCAATGACTGGGCAGTGCCTATTCAGGGGAAACAAAGGAGCTTGTTTTGAGGCTCCAAGAATCTCACTTGGTGAGAATGTGGGCTTGTTGGCTAGTAAGTAAGACCTTTCTCAGGTCCTTCCTGGCCTGCTCCCTGACATCCCTACCCCCTAGCTCCTGGATATATTGAACAGAGATAAATGGTTTGGATTTGGGGGCAGAAGTTTGCATACCTGCCACACAGAGATCATGGAAGAGAAATGAGAGTGATCAAAATTACTGCTAGACCTAGAGATTTGGGGAAATGAAATGTGTTCCATAGAGCTGATCACTGCTTCAGAAGAGATTTAAACGGTGTCCAGAAATTTGTCCCATAGATCTTGTTGCTGTTTCAGAAGAGATCTAGACCATCCTAAAGTTGTGAACTCTGCTCCCACTCTGCCTGGAGGACTGACGACGCTGGGTTGCCGCCCCCTCGCCTACCCCCACCCACTATGACATGCTGCCCCACCCAGCCAGAGAGGACAGGTCCAGCTGTGTGTGGAGAACTCAATCAGCAAGGCAATGCCTTTACTGAAAGTTCTGACGTCCAGTTGGAAATCTCTGTTGGGAGCAGAAGAAATCTCAGTGGGGAAGAGAAGGGTGAGCTCCAAGGGCATCATCACAGCCTGGGACGTCTTATGTGTAAAGACAGTGGAAAAAAAAGGAAAATGCAGAGACAGTGATGAAAGAAGAAAGAGGTGGGAGAAGAAATTGAAAAGGGAATTAAAACAAAAAAGCTTCAAAGGGAAAAGAAAAGAAGAGAAGATGGAACGTGAAAGGAGAAGAGAGTTTTGGTAGTCTACTTTTCTTAGATTGGATTTGGTCCTGAATTTAAGTTTTGTTGTGATGGTTAGGAGATGCCATGCCTGAGAGCCTGATGTGCATTTCTTCCTTCCAGTGGTTGTATCCTATTGCCCATGCTGCTGTTTCTGCTGCTCTTTCAGGGGGCAGCTCAGCCTGTGATACCTAGAGCTCACTGGAAAGTAGGATGGTGATAGACTAATAGAAATCAGGCTGCCAACTTTGTAGTAACCTCTGACTCTATTATATTTTTTTCTAAGTTTCCCTGAAGTTTTGGGTTACAAATAAAATCTCAGCATATTTGTCAATAGACGTACATGAGTACCCTTAGCACTTTACCTGTGACAGAACAAATGCAGGAAAGAAATGCAAAAGGTAGCCAAAGTAGAAAATTTTGAAAAAAAAAAAAGATTTCTGTACTCCAGTGGGATTCATGTATGAGATTTTAAATTAAAATATGACCTGATGTATTGAACTGTAGCTTGTGAAAAATATTTCAATTGGTTCTAGAGAGCAAGAGAGTATAGAAGACTTGGGTTTCTTCTTGGCTCTATGTTGCCTCAACACGATGTTTACTTTTTACCTGCTCCTTCTGGGGCCAACTACTACGTTGGCCATTAGGGACTTTGTTCCCATAACAAATGTTTGTACTAACATTTTAGGAAATCTACAATGGAAGAAGTTGTACAGAACCCATTGGATGATGTGTAAGTAATGAGAATAATGAAAGAGTTCAGTACAGGAACCACTGTGGGAAGAGTCGGGCGATACCGTAAGGAAGAAGACCTAGATTGTGCAGCACATCACTCCCTCATGGCTGAGGAGTCCTCCTACGGAGAAGGAACTTTTGTTTCATTTCTCTGTACTTCATCAGACTGATGCGGGGGGTGTTGAGCTAATGTCTCAAACAGAAAATCAGTCTTATTTTGGGAAAAGACCCATTCCCCTTCATGCCCCCCACCCAGTTCATGCACCCACCTGATTGGGTTAGAAGATTTTCAAGTCTGTACAAAAGGAGACTGAAGAAGTTCCTGTCCCTTGCAGGTGTCACTTGGATTCCGCATACTGAATATAAAATTTTTGAAAACTAGTATGTTAGAGTATAAGTATTCATATGAAAAAATATTTCTTTTGCTTCATAAAAGGTTTGTGTGTTAGTGGGTTTCACTTTTACTATTTAAAATTAAAATGTGATTCCACTCCAGGAATTTATGCAAAACACTGTAGAAATCAATTTATCATGGAAAATAAAGTGGAGCGGGTTAGGCTTATTAATGACCAAAGACGGGGGATGAATAAGATTACAGGGGAAAGTCTTCTTAGGGCTCTTATGTTTTCCTGTCCTGAGTTAGGTAATGAAAATGATTTTTCTATAGGCAGGAATTGATGGAAATACCAACATTAGCAGTCATAAAACAGAACCTTGACTACCTGAACTCAGAACTTGAAAAGGACCTGCAGAGACTGGATGAGGCAAATCTGGTTCTTCTTAGAAAAATTCAAGAGAAAGAAGAAAGTATTCAAAGGTCAGCCTTTGTAGTTGGTGAGGGAAGGGCTTCTTCTCACTTGCATGTCCCTTGGGATACAGAGAAGGTGGGAGGAAATTTCACTTCTTCGAATCCTGGTATGTTATTTACATCCTGAAACATTCATGTAGTTCATGTATAGAGTTTTGCATTAAATTTCCACATTAGGTCGGCATTTTGTTGTCACTGCATTTGGTAGTTTCTTCAAGTCCCTGAGACTTAGGCAGTAGCTTCTCCGGATGGGACCCAGGCAGCTTTCTTAGGACTGATCCACACCCAGGTGACTTTATATTTTTCAGTCTGGAAAGAGAGATTACCCTGTCACTAGGACAAGCCAAAGAGAGGGATGAGTTGAACCATCTCGTGTCTAAGCAAGAGGAAGCCCTGAGGGACCTGGGATTAGAGACAGCAAAGCTGGTAAGGAGATGTCTAGAAACCAACTGTCAGATGCATTTTGCTCTCATCCTGCCCCTCTCTCTCTCTCTTTCCCAAGGGATCATCCCACGTCCATCGCTTCTATACATGTAGAAATCACAGCTGTTTAAGAGAGTGCTCTGGGAATGAAGCACTGGGCACGGGGGCTGGGGGCTCTGTGCCCGGATCCACTGTGTGGGGCCAGAGTGCACTTTTCCCACTTGATACCCTGACCCCCAGATATTATTTCATGGTGTAGTGGGAGGGAAGACATGAGAGCAGAGCAGCTTTGACCCCCCGACTTCCTTCTTCCCACAGGAAAAAAGTAATAAGGTCCTAAGCAGAAATGTGGTGGAGCTTCAGAAGAAGGTAAGAGGGGTGGGAGGCTGAGTTTCTGAGGGCCCTGGGATCCCTAAGAACATCATATTCACAAGAAACAGACTGGCGGAGTGGGCTGGGAGCATGTGGGAGGGGTCCTGGGCACAATCCGACAAGGAAATGCATTTATATACCCAAGGATGGGCTGCTGTCCTCACCACAAATTCCACCCTTGAAACGAGGCTCATTTCCTAGGAATCCCAATAGAGTTGTCTTCTTCCCGAACTCTTCAGTTGGAAAGACTGGAGAGTGGGCAACCAGCAAAATCTGTGTTCTCCCTCCCCTCTGCCACCTTTCTAATTTTAGAACAGACTCTGACTAATGCCACCATTTGTTCTCTGGGAATTACAGATGTGGCCAGAGGGCTAAAGGATTGTAGAAGGGAAAAAAGATTTACCCTCCTTCCCCAACCACTCTGCCCCATTCTCTCTTCTGTCTCTCACCACCCTCCTCTCCTCACTGTGCCATAGCTTCCATGCACTGTGGAACAAAAAGGTCTGTCCAGCTAGCATGAAGTTAGGCAGCCTCCGTAGGGAGCAGGGGACACTTTTCCATCAAGCTTCTATCCGGGACCTGAACTAGTTAACCGCCACTCTGCAGCCTGGGACTCCCAAGTCTGCCACCTTCCCAGGTTTTCACGTCTGTGTGCCTTACTTAGTTCATGATTTTTGGAATGGTATTTCAGATTTCAAGGAGGTTTAAAAATGTTGGCCCTGAAAAAGGAGCCCTAAAGCAGATCTTGGCAGAAGTGAAGGTGAGTAGAAAAGCAAACCTAGAGATTTTCTGGTAGATATGTCGATTCCAGGTTCTGGGAGAAATTGTTCTCAAGCAGTCCTGTAAGCTATATGCTCTTATGTCCATGTGCTTATCGGAGGCGAGCCCATGTCCTTTATTCCCTGCAATGAATGAGCCAATGTCCTTTACTCCTGTGGCCTGTGAGGCATTCATAATGTTACTAGTTACACTAGAAACAGAGATGACTGCAGTGTATCAAAGTGGAGGGAATTGCTCAGGGGTCCTCATCATCCATCTGAATGGCCATTGGGACCTGCCCTCCAGAAGTTGATGATCTAAATGAGGACATACAAATACAGATATTCAAGTAGGAAGGAAATATTAAATCCTGCAATTATACAGGAAATGTGTCATGATCTTATCTGATTTTCCAACCGCTGGCCTGAAGGCCAAAGAAGTTTTATTTTTTAAATTTATTTTTATTTTATTTTTTTCTCTACTAGAAGGCAAACCCACTGAGAACATATTTTCTATGTTGTTTGCTTCTGTCTCCCTAGTGCCTAGAACAGTGCTGGGCATGGAGTAGATGTCCAATAAATATTTGTTCAATGAATGAATGAATTGGATGCCCAGTAGGAGGCAAAAACCTTATTAGGAAGCTCTTCGAAGATTTATGTGGCAAATATGGTGATTTGGCTGAGCCTACCATACAAGAGCTCCACTGTCCTATGTTTTTCTCTGAAAAAGAGAAGCAAGGTTTCTCCTTTGTTCCCTGTGTAACTCAGAGGGCATGCCGGTGTGCCCTATGAAATATGAGTGGGAAAAAGAGCTTGGTGAGCTCACTGAATGAGGAGTTAATCTACTGAGGCTTAAATGTCAGCTCTGCCACCGTGACTTTTAAACCAGTTATGTACTTAACTTCTCCATGCCATCGTCTCATCTGTAAAATGGTAATAACAGTGCCCACCCTAAATTGTTAATTTCATATGTCCTCAATGCATGATAGCCATTATTATCATCCTCTCTGCTGGTCTGGAGAGGGTGATAATTCCACATTTGCCTTCCACAAAAGAATGACATTCACTTTCTGTCATCACTCATTGTCTTCCATAGGTGAGACTACAAAAGTCAACAGAGTCCTGTGCCAAGCAAGAGAAGCAGCTGGTCAAGGTAGAGGCAGTGTGTCTTCCCCTGAGAATCTACCCAGGATACAAATGAGAGTGAATCCCAGGGGTCTTAGAAACGGAACTGCTTGAGGCGTGGAATGGGGAGGAGCTGGAACATCTGACAAATGAATTTCTGATTCTCATGCGGGTGAAGGGAAAGAAAACTTCTATTAAAAGTACTGGTCTTACCATTTTTACGGACTCCTCTACCTCTAATACCATTGTTGAATCCCAAAACTAACTGCCTCAAAGCATCCCCTCATATTTCACCTGAGAGGCGTATTACAACCTGGGCAAACACTTTCCTTTGCTCAAATTAGACCATGCGTGTGATTGATGAGATGACCTCTTTGTGACGTAGTTGTTTTCCCTTCAAGTAAGGAGTTGCTAGGCAACCAGCCAACTGTCCAATACACCAGACAGGGCTGCAGGGAACAGCCTAGGTTTGGTTCTGATTTAACTCATGGGGTTTGTTAATGTTCTTTCTTTCTTTCAGACAGAGAGTGACTATCAATCCGTGTATCAGCTCTGCGAGGACCAGGCCCACTACATAAAGGTATCCCACCTCTGGGGGAGAAGTCAGAGTATAGGCAGAATTTCTCCAAGGCCATGAGTTCCTTGATTTCTCATTAGGCTAGAATCTGCCACTGGGGAAAGTGCTTTATATACAACAGCAACAACAACAAAACAGATGTATGTTAAAGATTTACTTTGTACCAGGTACTGTGCTAAGCACTCAACATACAGTATTTTTCTCAATCAATTTTTCCAATACTCTGTGAGGATGACACTGATATGATCTTTCAAGGAGGAAGGGAACATGCTCTGGGGAACACAGCTGGTAAATGTCAGAGCTGGGATTTGAATACAAGCAGAGTCCCGAGTGAGAACTCCTTTTGTCCCCATTTATCCTTTCTGGTCACTAATAGCTCTCAATGTTTTATTAGAACACTGTCCTACTTGTATGTTCACACTGATGCACACACCATTCAGAAAATACACAGCAGAATATTTTTATTAATGACATTGTAATAAAATATGGAAATTCTCATTTATGACAAGTATTTTTTTATTTCATGGGAAGAAATACCAGCAAATTCTGAGGCATATAGAAAAGGAAAAGGAAGTGCTGCTTCTTGAAAAAGAAATGTAAGTTTGGAAGAATGGCTTCCCCGATGGACTGAAGTGACAGTCCTGGGCATTCTTTGAAAGGCAAAGTATTTCTCAGAACAGTGTGAGTCACCATGTAAATGGCCTCCAACAAGTCATCTCTGTCAGCCTCTGCTCCATGATCTAGACTGAAAAGCCATCAGCATTCAGGCTTTTCTCTTGCCTTCCTCTGCAACTGGTGTTTTAAAAGTCTCTTTTTTATGTGCTTTTCATACGTCCTCAGCTGAGTCCGAGTCCTAAACATTGATTCAAGCTATGTTCGGACAGGAAGAGTTATAGTAAAAGAGACCTAAAGGCCCAGAAATGTTTCTCCATATGCTTTCCCAGGACATGGTGGACCCACCAGTCTGGCTGGGGGACCCAGTGATGCTCTTTTATACTCTTTTTGCATGGACTGTATGTCTCAAGACTTATCACACTTTCCTTTGGTTTGTTTATATTTTTAAATTATATTATATATTATATAATACCCATAGAGTGCACAAATCTTAAGTATATAGCTTGCTGAATTTTTATACATGTATATACACATGTTAACACCATTCAGATCAAGATATAGAATATTTTGAGTACCCCAGAAGTCACCCTGTGCCCTCCTGTTAGTCAATACTCCTTGCAAAAGTAACCACTACTCTGATTGCCATCATTTTTTAAATCTGTTCTTGAACTTTATATAAATTGAGTATGCTGTTGTTGTGTCTGGCTTTCACTGAGATTCACCCACATTGCCACATTTGACTGTGGTTTATTCTTTTTTATGGATATATAGTATTCCACTGTATAAATATGGCACAATGTATCTATTCTACTGCTGATGAACATTTTTGTTATTTCCAGTTTGGAGATGTTAAAGTTGCTACAAGCACTCTTGCACATGTCCTTTGGTGTACATAATCACTCGTTTCTCTTGGGTATATGCCAAGGAGTGGGATTGCTGGGTCATGGGATATACATGTCTTTGGTTTACTAGGTAAGCCAAATTATTTTCCAAAGTGGCTGTATCAATATCTTCCCCCACAAGAAATGTATGAGAGTTCTAGCTATGTCCTCACTTTTATTATACTTGGTATTTGCAGTCTATAATTGTAGTCATTTTGGCAGGGAGGGTTTAGTGATATATAATTTTGATTTTGACAATGTATTTCATTACTGATTACTACTGATGTTATATAGCTTTTCAAATGCTTATTGGAAATTTGACTTCCCCTTTTGTGACATGTCTTTTGCCTACATTTGGGAGATTGTTAGTCTTTTTTTTATTGATTTTCAGGAGTTCCTTATATATTTTTTAAAAGATCCTTTGTCAAATATATGTACTATGGTCTATTCTATAGCTTTCCTTTTTTGGTTTCTTAATGGCAGTTTTGATTAATAATAGTTCTTAATTTAAAAAAATCCAATCCATCAAATTTGTCAACTCTTTTTTGCTTAGGCTTTCTTTAGGTCATAAAACTACTCTCCTATGATTTCCCTTAGAATTTTTATTATTTTACCTTTTACACTTAGGTTTACCTGGAATTTATTTTTTTTCTGTGGTGTGAGGTAGAGATTAAGATTCATCTTTTTCTGTATGGGTATCCAATTGGTCCAGCACCATTTATTGAAAAGCACATGTATTTGCAGTGGTGCCTTGTTTTATAAGTCAGGTGCCCATATATGTGTGAGTCTGTCAAGGTGTACTTTACTTTGTGCAATTGTCTATGTCTCTATCCTTGTGCCAATATTACTCTGTTTTAATTCCTGTAGCTTTAAGTCTTGATATATGGTAGCTTAATTCCTGCAATTTGGTTGTTCTTCTTTAAGATTATCTTGGCTATTCTTATCCCCTTGAATTTCCACATACATTTCAAAATCAGTTTTTCAATTTCTACAAAAGAAAAGTTTTGTAGAATAAAAGATAAATTTGGAGGATACTTAATATCTATGCAATCGTTTTCCAAGTCATGACATTTTTATCCCTCTATTTGTTTAGATCTTTGATATCTCACGATAAAATTTTGTAGTTTTCTGTGTAGTATTCTTGTTTGTTTGTTTTTTTGAGACAGAGTCTCGCTCTGTCAACCTGGGTAGAGTACTGTGGCATCAGCCTAGCTCATAGTGACCTCTAACTCTGGGGCTCAAGTAATCCTCCTGCCTCAGCCTCCTGAGTAGCTGGGACTACAGGCGTGCACCACCATGCCTGGCTAATTTTTTCTATATATTTTTAGGTGTCCAGCTAATTGCTTTCTATTTTTAGTAGAGACGGGGTCTTGCTCTTGCTCAGGCTGGTCTCAAACTCCTGACCTCAAGAGATCCTCCTGCCTCAGCCTCCCAGAGTGCTAGGATTATAGGCATGAGGCACTGCGCCCTGCCTGTGTAGTGTTCATATACATCTTTCATCAGATTTATTCCTAGGTCTTTGATATGTTTGATGCTACTGTGAATGGTATATTTGTTCATTTGATTTTCTAATTGATTAACACTAATGTACAGAAATGCAATGGATTTCTATATATTGAACTCGTACGATCAACCTTGCTGAATTCACTTATTTCTAATAATTTGTAGATTCTTTAGATTTTCACCTACAAATAAGGACAATTGTATTCTTTCCTTTTCAATCTTTGTTTTTTTTCTTGCTTTATTGCATTAGCTATGACTTTTAATACAATATAGACCTGTGGGATAGCTGTGGACATCCCTGACTTTTTACTGAACTCAGAGGGAAAAAGTTTAATATTTCACCATTAAGTGTGCATGTTGTGTAGCTTTCTCATAGATATCCTTTATCAGATTAAGACACTTCTCTTTTATTTTGAATTTGCTGAGTGTTTTTATCATGGCAGGAATTAAATTTTATTAAATGCTTTTTTTGCATTATCAATTGAAAATATCATGTTTTTTCCCTTGCAAATATACCAGTACCCCTTCATGTTTAATAAGCCTTGAACACCAACTCTTGCTCCCAGCGCTGCACGCATACTCCAATCTTTGCTCAAATTTTTTGGCACCTTCTACTTTCTGGGATTTCTTGGAATCTTAAGCTATACATGTACAGCTTAGGAGCCAGTTGCCACCCTGAGAGGAGATTCCAGGCAGATATTTGAACTCACTTCTCCGTGGTCTTGCATTTCGACATCTGTCTCCTCAGCCAAGTGATGCTGCCACTTGCTGCTTGGACTCTATGCCCCTGCACCACAATTTGGCAAATGTTCTGGGGGAAAGGCCTGGATGAATGAGGAGCTCATCTCAGTGTGCTTTACTTCACTCAGGGTTTGTATTCCTTCGAATTCTGACTACATTCTCCAATGCATTCAGACAGCAATTGAACATTTTGTCCAGTTTCTATAGTCAGCTAGTTCGACACAAGCTATTCCATTGTGGCAAGAACCAGGGGGCTGTGCTACTTCTCCCTTTTCTCCTCTATATGGTGATTACACAAAGAAATTCCCAAGAAAATGACAAGTAAGCTTTTATTGGACCAGACCCTCTGATAGAAAATAACTAAACTCTGGAAAACGAAACAAAATAAAACAAAACAAATGAATAAAGGTAAGAAGGCATTGGGGAGTCAATAAAATCAGGCAGATTCTAGAGGGGAGTCCACACTTGGCAAAAGAAAATAGCAGGAGATTATTTCCCATTTTTATAGCTTCTAGCCTGAGGACAGGCTGACCTTGGTATGTAAGAGGCCGCTAAAACACTGAGAGAAAACCTTCAGTCTTTCTGGGCAAAAAACTAGAGGATAGAGTTTGAGGCAGCAGAAGATACTGGAAAGAAAGTAAAGAACCAGACATGAGGAGTCCCTAATTTTATGTTTAAACTCTGCCCAAATCTCTGACTAGACCTCCAAACTCCATGATCAGGGCAATCTGTGAGCAGTCCAGCTAAGGATATTAGACCTAGCCCGACATTGGAGCTGCCACTAAGAGATAAACTTTGCAGTTTGAATCCAGCAGCAGGGTTATATCAGGCTTAGTCTTCATTGAGTGTTTTCCTCTTCAGAATGAATCACATGTTCTGGTTCTCTTTGTAAGTTAAGCAATTGTAGATTTCGAATGTTGAGCATTGTGAATGTTATCAAGAATTTAGAATATGAAGCATAGATGTTGTATGACTTAGAAAAGCACCTTTCATAAGCCCTTTAGATTATGTTATATAATCCTTGGCTGTGATTTTTTCTACCCAGATCCAAAGCCCAGAATAACTCCTCCCAAGTAGTAAAACCTGGGTCAATTCTGGTGGAAACCATCCAAAGCAACATGGTAAGTCTTCCCTGTCCCAAGGTGAGGTTTTCCTCTATCCTTTCCCTCCCCTGGGATTTCTCTCTGCCTCTTTTTTAAATAACCCTAGATTTAGGAAATAATGAAATTCAGTTCCTTGCTCCACACCATGGCAGCTAGGAGGTGGCAGAGCCAGGATTCAATCCCAGGCAGCCAAACTACAGGGTCTCCACTCTTCCATAACTGTGGTTTTTGTTCTTTCTACAGGAGAAGACCATTATCAAGAAACAGAAGAGACTCTTTTGGTACAGGTAAATGGAAGGATCTCTGTTTTTACCTAGGCTAGGCCCCATTTCACTCTGCAGGTAACCTGGTAAGGGCTGAAAGAATCAGGATAAACACATCCGTTGAACAGAAAATATCAGGCAGCCCCAGATTTCTCTGAACCCTTCCTCCCACAGAGTCATAACACCAGAGTTACACAGTTATAAATAGCTGGAAGAATTTGTGGCTGTTTCTGAGAAGGTTCAGGATGAAGTCTATAAATTGCATTTTACTTTTAATTTCCATTCTTACGATCCTTGGTATGGTCACTTTCTATTTTTCAGGTCCTGAACCTGGTAAACTCTGCTATACTCTTTGTTGGTAAAAGAGTTCAGGGTGCACTCATTTCCTTAGTTCTTTTATCATAGGCTGAAAAATTTTAGGAAAAAGAAATCCCTTGAATTCTTTGTGCCTTTGCTTTTTAAATTTTTTCTCCTTTTGTACCTCCAACTTTTCTATATGGACATCTATTCTGTTGGAGGACATATACATCAGGAGGGCTGTATTAATTTCTGACCACTGCATCACTCTTTTTCTGTATTCGTCTGTTCCCCACTCTCACCCTCTGTGTCCCCTTTCCCCACTTTCCCCATTAGTTTTGCCTGAAAAAAGCAATTCACCAGCCATTTATGAGTGTGAGGTTCACCTCCCACTGCTTGACCTTGGGCTGTCTCTCCGCACCGTGCCAATGATGAATGTCTCTTTGCAGGCACTTCCCGTGGCTTGTCTTCATGGCCATGATCTTCATTAGGCTACTGGATTACATGTTTTTCCACCTGCAAGACCTAAACCCAGACCTTCTTGTGGATGTCCTGCCCATGATAGTGAGCAGGGGCACCTTGAAGAGGCTGACGGATGTCTTATTTCCCTTCCTCACTCTAGAGGTGGAAGAAGTCCTACCGCACTAGTCTAGGGGGAGGGTGCTGGGGACCCTGAACCACACCTGAGTGCTGTGGCCCCACATAGGGGGTGAGCCAGGAAGGAAGTGAGAGCCTTTGACTCAGAGCTGCTACTTGACATCTGATCTTTTCATTTTATTCTTTCCTTGCTCTCCCTCCGGAGTCCCTCTTTCAAATAAAGAATATGTTTGACCAGAGTCTACTGTGTTGGTCTGTGAATTTGGTCTGTGAAGAGTCCTGGGGCCTCACTAGGCACTCACAGGTTCCACCCTGTGCTGTTGAAAAAAAGCTGCTCTTAAGATGAGATAATAAAAACTTCCTGCAGGAATTCCACTCTCTGTTCCATATTTTAAAAAATTAAAGAAAAAAATCATGTGTTCATTCGTTGGGTTCTCCAGTCTCTTTGGGGTGTGCATGGAGACATTCAATTGGGGAACCACTGGGGTGGATATAAGGCTTGTTCTCTTCTATTATTTGAATAACACATTAGCTCCTCTACAGTTTATTTTTTTTTTATTTCATTTTATGCTATGTCTTATAGGAGTGGGATGTGCCGAAAAGCTGACCTTTTTCATGCACACAGGTGGTTACTCATTCTTAAATGAGATGAAAATTACCCTAAAATTCAAGTGTAAATAAAAGGCGGTATGTAAAATTAGAAAGTGCTTTAGATACAGCCAAACACACATTTGTACCTCCCAATTCAAACATCATCACTCCCCTGAGGCCTCCTCTGATCCCTTCTGACTGGAGACAGCCTCTCTTGCCTTATTCCAAATGCTGCTAGCTTCTCTGGGCTCCCTTACTGTCCTGTCCACTTCTGCCTTGTAATGTTATTACTGTGTGCCTAGACCTCGGAGCTTAGACCCTTTATTTCTGTATCACTCCACAGGGCCCCCTAGCACAGTGTCATTACAAAACAGGACTTAGTAAAAGAGGAAATGATTCTTTGGATAGTTTGCATTTCTCTTCCAAAGCATCTGGAAGGTGACAGTTGGAACCCTGATCCTAGACCCTGTATTGTGAGGGCTCACACTTTTGCAGAAACAGCCAACTGGGCATTGACAGTACAGAGGGAAGACAGGGAGAGGGATATGGCATAAAATACGAGGTCATTTAGCCAGCTGGTGGCATCTCCATGGTTACCAAAGCTAAGCAGTGGAGGTGCCTTTCTTTGGCCGTTCCTTCCTCCTACACATTCCTCACACTCTTGTTTTCTGGTGACCTTTTCCCTTTTAGAGAACACTCCTGATGCAGGTTTTAATTGAATTTCACTTGGACAACAATGTTGGGGTGGAAGAGACACGCTGTATGTTTGCTTTGGCTGTAGACATCGCCCTGCCCCAGGTTTACTGTCTGAGATCTGGGGGCGAAGAGAGTGAACATTCTCAGAACAAGGTGCCTGCAGAAGAAAGACTGATCAACACCACCCTCTTGTGGCCAAATGAAAGCTCTTTGAACTTCAGCTGGCTTCACCCAGAGGCATGACCAGCGAGTCAAAGCAGGAAAAATAGATGTCACTCCTGGACCATCCTCTCTATGCATTCAAATAAGTCCAATTAGTCTTCATTTACTCAACAAACATTTACTGAGAGGCAGTGTTCTAGGTGCTGGGATTACAGCAATGAACAAAACAGATAAAAGTCTCTGCTTACATTTCAGTGGGTAGAGGCAGACAATAAACATATAGTTAAATATGCAAATATCGGATAATGTTAAATGATATAACAAAGCTGAGTGGGGGAGGAGGGAGAGCTGAGGAGCAGCAGTCAAGAGGCCTGAATGAGATGAAGGAGTTAGCCTCATGGAGGAGGCAGCAGGTACAGGGCCTTGAGGCTGGGTTGTGCCCGAGTGCCCCTGAGGTTTCTTTGCAGATTTCCTGCTCACACCTCTGTAATGGTCCCTTTGTTAAATAAAGTCTTTCACTGGAATCCTACAAGTTGATTGTTGGTTCCTGCCAAGACAGGACCCTGGCTGACACACTGCTCACTGGCCAATGTATTTCTTAGGCTGAAGGGCTTTCGCCACGTGGGCGATGCTAAGACTACAGGCATATGTGAAAAGACTGGCTGCAACTGGCCCAGAGGGGTATTCACAGTCTTCCCTGACCCAGTCCCCGAGGTCACACAGTCCCTCATTAACTCACGAAAGGCTTAGGCTCTCAGCTCCTCCTAGCCTTCCCACAGACATCCCTAGACAACTGTGAGCCCATCCCAATGTTCCAGACTACTTAGGAAACTGCTGCTTGGGAAAATGTGGACTAAGTAGCCCCTCAGCAATCCAGTGGGGATTTGGAAGCTTGAAACTGTTAGGATTCCCCCTTGCTGAAGCCCAGTGGCCTTTGCTGCCCCCAGGCAGCCTGCCTCCAAGTAGGAGGCCGGTTCCAGAAGGGCCTGGATGGCATTCCCGAGTCTTGGCCGCAGAAAAGGGATTACTGCTGCTTTAAATGAACAGCGCAGAGTTGGAGATCTGACTTTCAGCAACTGAGAGCTCACCACCCCCAAACGTCCATCAGTTTCTTAAAGGTTTTAATGAAATATAAAGCACCTAGCATAACAAGGGCATGTGGTGGGTAGTCAACCAACACTAGCTTCCTTTTCCATATGTTAGATGAAAGTTTGTCTTCATCTACTAATTAATCTTAGTTCTAGCGCATAAAGTGACACAGAAAAATGACTGCCTTTTTCATCCTTGAGTCGCTAAAATTGAACAGCCTTCTGTTCCCCAAAATGAACATTCCTGAGTCCTTTACACTCACATGACATGGTTTCTAAATCACGTATTATGTTATTTATCCTTCCCTGGACATCCACGGAGCTGAGCAGAACACAGCACTACAGATGCTATTTGGCAAGTATACTTTATTCTCCTTTTTTTCTGAACACTATGCCTTTATTAATGCTTCCTAAGATTTCATGAGCTGTTTTGGCAGCAGTTTCACACAAAGATAGGAGCTTGGAGTCTACCAAGATTCCTAACACTTTGGAACAGGAATTATTCTCACTCTACATCTCCTCTGTTTTGTATTTGTACAGACTAAAAAATAATGCAAAATGCAGGACTTTCCACTGGCTCTGTTAAATTTCATTTTGTTGTTTTGGGTGCTTCATTTTATTCTGTTGCAATCTTTCAAAAACCGGATGCTGTGAAGGAAGTAACTAACCCACATAGTGACCAGAAACACCTGGGAGAGTGAAAACTGCTGAACTTTGGATACAGAGAGGCTTGCTGTGAAATCTCCTTTGGCCTTTAAATAACTGTTGACCTTGGGCAACTAGTTAACTCTTCCTTTAAAGTGGTTAATAATACACTACTCTCCCCCAGGGAGAGTGTTACAACAACTGCAAGTTCTTTCAATATTCCCAAATGGAATTTCTTTGGGTCTGGTGGATTGAATTCAATTAAATGGATTAGGCCTCTCTATCTTCTTACCTGTCTTAAAACTTAATTACCTGTTAACTATTTTGGACTATCTTTTTTATCATGCTAAAGATCAATTTCTTGATAGAGAAGGCCAATGTGAAATAGGACTCTTATTTATCAACATTATACCCTATGCCCCAGGGAGTGGCCTATCCCTCTCATTTCTGCTTATTCCAAACACATCCAAAGTACCTTTGAAAAAAATTGCACAATATCTTGTGGCGAGCTCCAGTGTTGTCTTGGAAAAAAAATCACTGAACAGGAATCAAGCCTTGCACCCTAATCCCAGGTCTTTTTTTATTTGACTTTAGACAAGCCATGTAACCCCTCTGGGTCTCAGGTTGATTTCAAATGATTGCTAAAATCGTTCATGCTGACATTCTTAGATTCTATGAACTAGTCCATTCAGATCTATTCTTGTGTCAGGAGAATGTCCACTTCCTGACATTCTCCAAGCCCACCAGGCTTCAGCCCTCTTAGCAATCTCAGCCCTGTCCTGGCCCCTGTTTCCCAGAGGATCTCTCTGGAAGGCTGGACATGCTTGCATCCCTTTTTCTTCTCAAGAGTCTCAGTGAGTGTTGCTCCCATAATTCCTCTTCTTAAGAGGAAACAATGTTTCTTAAAAGTGAGTTAGGGTGTTCAGTGTGAAGGCCTAGTTCAGCAAACATTTACTGAGTTCCAACAACTATATGTCAGACACTGCAATGGATGCAGCCAGGTGGGGGGTTGGGAGAGGGCAAGAGTTCAAAAACAAGCAATGAATCATGCTCGCAAATCCTCTCAATTTTGTGGCAGATCCCAGCCCTCAGTGTCAAGGTTAGAGGTAACTTTGAAGCTTCTCTGAGGTATAAAAGGCTGACTTAACAGGGGCTCTGACTACGGAAACCCATATTTATTGATCATCTACCGTATTGCAGACGTGTTAGATAGGTCCATATGGTCTCCATAGCATAGTGTGGTGAACTTCCTGAAATTATCTAGCTAGTAAGTAGCAGACACAGGGCTCACAGGTCACCTCTAGACTCCCGCAGAACACTTGCCTTTCGTATTCAGGTGTAATAAAGACCCTTGAAGTCATCTTCAATTCCAATATTAGCCTAACAAATTATTGAATCAGTAATTGTAATCAGTTACTTTTCCATCACTTATTTCCTCTCTCCTCTATAATTTGTTTAAAGATAGTACAGAGACTCAAAATCATTCTATTCACTGTCTTAAATTTCACTTCGGAGCCCAATTATTCTTCTAGCTTAATGATTCCCATTAAAATTTTCAAAATGCCTTGGATAAATGCTTTATTAAAACATCACAGGCCATTTATACCTTAATATAAGTAAAAAGTGGGAGAGCTAGGTTTTATAGGGGGGACTTGAAAGAAAGATTAAGGCCACTGTCACCTAAAGGCGGGTGAGGGCGTTGAATCCAGGGTCTAACAAGGAAGCTGAAGTAATCCTTTGGAAAATGACTCTACCAAGAGCAGCCTGCGTTGGCTCTGGGAAGCAGGAGGCATGTAAAAGCTTTATTTCTGCTGGCCTGAGTGCAGTGGTGTTTACAACTAATTGATCACAACCAGTTATAGATTCCTTTGTTCCTTCTCCACTCCCACTGCTTCACTTGACTAGCCAAAAAGAAAAAAGAAAGAAAGAAAGAAAGAAAGCTTTATTTCTTGCACTTGAGCAAGTCCCTCTCATGTTATAATTTCTGGGAAAAAATAACTGGACTCGGGGAAGCCCAGCCCTCTCCAGGGGTGACATTACTCCCTGCAGGGTGCTCTCTTGCAAGATCCGCTTGAAATGTTCATGGTGGGTCTTTCCCCCTCACACGCTGTATACTCACCAACATGTTAGGATTTCGGCAGCTCCTTTGAACTCCTTGTGTTTACACCATGGTTGTCCCCCCTGCCTGTGGGTGCCAGCTTGAAAGTACACCAGTCACCCCTTGAATAGACTGAATGTTTGTGTCTTTCTGAATTCATATGTTGAAATAAAATCCCCAGTGCAATGGTATTTGGAGGTGGGCCTTCGGGAGGTGATTAGGTCATGAGGGTGGAAGGTTTAGTGCCCTTATAAAAGGGACCTCAGAGACCCCTTCCGCCATGGAGGACAAAACAAGATGATGGCCATCTATGAACCAGAAAGTGTGCTCTTGGTATCACCAGATATCAAATCTACTGGCACCTTGATCTTGGACTTCTCAGCATCCATAACTGTGAGAAATACATTTTTGTTGTTTATAAGCTACCCAGTCTATGATACTTTGTTATAGCAGCCTAAATGCATTAAGACACCCCCTCTTGGCATTCAATGAGTTTGAATCCTGAAGGGCTCTATGGTCCCCAAGCTCAAGAGCTGGGGAACAGAACCCATGAGTGGGCATGTCCTGCTCCCTCCATTCGCTTGGGATATGGAAAGCTTCCCTTCCAGGGGTGTTGTCCTCAAGGCTCCAGCTGCCCAAGTCTGGGGCCATCTGCCCTTAAACATCAATCAGAGGGATAATTTGTCAGTATTGTCTGCAGGAGCCTGGACCCTTGCATGGAGGTCAGGATTTGTTTTTCTTTTGGAAGGTTTATTGGTAGGTTGGTAAAGTCTGGATCTAACCTGAGAACTTTCAGATCCTAGATTTCTCAGCCCCACTGAGCTTAGTCATAGAAGAGGAAAAGGAACTATGACAGTTCTTAGAAGAATTACAGTACAGGGGGTAGTGAGATGGGGTGGGGGTGAGGGCTAGGGTGGCATGGTGGATGGGAAAAGTCCAAGAGGGTCTGATGAGAAAGGGAGTATATTTCCTGGATATGCATCCTTCCCTTTGCTAGAATTTCCCTGCTGAAAATGTAGGTAGTTAGGAGATTTCCTACCTTCCAGGTCAGTTAAACCTACATTTACCATCAACTTTGAACAAAACCATGTTACAGTTCAAACCCTATACACTCCATAGTCGCTACTGTAGTATGGAAACAAGAGATAAATCTAAGATTAGATGCTGAAAGATCTACCTGCATCTCCAGGCATGGTCTGAGCATTTCTGGTCTAGAAAATTGAAGAGTCAACATGGGCCTGGAACTAGTCTGCCAGTGACTTCCTGTGTAATGGAAAACCCATCTTCTCCCCCAAGGGTTTGTTCTACTAGGAAGGAAGATCACTAGTGACCAATCTGACATAAGAAAATGTCAATTAAAAAATTATACGTCCCTTCTACCTGCATTACTGTGTTAGGAAAAGCAGGCACAACAGGATTGTATATTTTATTATATAATTCCTAACTTGAAACAGTTTATAACCTATTAGCAAGGAAAAAGGAAAGTACTAAGTAACATGAGGGAAGTGCCATCCAGAGAATACAAGAGGACCAAAGGAGAAAGATGACATCTAGAACAGTAAGGAGCTAAAGAGAGAGGTGTCATTTGACACAGTCATTGACTGAGAGACAGGATTTCAACCCCTGGAGGTGCAGGAGGAAGGGCCTCCTAACTGAGGAAAGGTGAGAGATGGAGATCCACAGGCTTCCCCAGGCTTTTAAATAAACTAAACTTCCTGGGGAGAGGTCAGAGGTAAATTAATCCTTTGAGTATTGAG
>NW_012148618.1:5322884-5325513 GCF_000956105.1 Propithecus coquereli
AAAGCAGGAAAAATAGATGTCACTCCTGGACCATCCTCTCTATGCATTCAAATAAGTCCAATTAGTCTTCATTTACTCAACAAACATTTACTGAGCATCTTCCTTGAGCTAGGCAGTGTTCTAGGTGCTGGGATTACAGCAATGAACAAAACAGATAAAAGTCTCTGCTTACATTTCAGTGGGTAGAGGCAGACAATAAACATATAATTAAATATGCAAATATCGGATAATGTTAAATGATATAACAAAGCTGAGTGGGGGAGGAGGGAGAGCTGAGGAGCAGCAGTCAAGAGGCCTGAATGAGATGAAGGAGTTAGCCTCATGGAGGAGGCAGCAGGTACAGGGCCTTGAGGCTGGGTTGTGCCCGAGTGCCCCTGAGGTTTCTTTGCAGATTTCCTGCTCACACCTCTGTAATGGTCCCTTTGTTAAATAAAGTCTTTCACTGGAATCCTACAAGTTGATTGTTGGTTCCTGCCAAGACAGGACCCTGGCTGACACACTGCTCACTGGCCAATGTATTTCTTAGGCTGAAGGGCTTTCGCCACGTGGGCGATGCTAAGACTACAGGCATATGTGAAAAGACTGGCTGCAACTGGCCCAGAGGGGTATTCACAGTCTTCCCTGACCCAGTCCCCGAGGTCACACAGTCCCTCATTAACTCACGAAAGGCTTAGGCTCTCAGCTCCTCCTAGCCTTCCCACAGACATCCCTAGACAACTGTGAGCCCATCCCAATGTTCCAGACTACCTAGGAAACTGCTGCTTGGGAAAATGTGGACTAAGTAGCCCCTCAGCAATCCAGTGGGGATTTGGAAGCTTGAAACTGTTAGGATTCCCCCTTGCTGAAGCCCAGTGGCCTTTGCTGCCCCCAGGCAGCCTGCCTCCAAGTAGGAGGCCGGTTCCAGAAGGGCCTGGATGGCATTCCCGAGTCTTGGCCGCAGAAAAGGGATTACTGCTGCTTTAAATGAACAGCGCAGAGTTGGAGATCTGACTTCCAGCAACTGAGAGCTCACCACCCCCAAACGTCCATCAGTTTCTTAAAGGTTTTAATGAAATATAAAGCACCTAGCATAACAAGGGCATGTGGTGGGTAGTCAACCAACACTAGCTTCCTTTTCCATATGTTAGATGAAAGTTTGTCTTCATCTACTAATTAATCTTAGTTCTAGCGCATAAAGTGACACAGAAAAATGACTGCCTTTTTCATCCTTGAGTCGCTAAAATTGAACAGCCTTCTGTTCCCCAAAATGAACATTCCTGAGTCCTTTACACTCACATGACATGGTTTCTAAATCACGTATTATGTTATTTATCCTTCCCTGGACATCCACGGAGCTGAGCAGAACACAGCACTACAGATGCTATTTGGCAAGTATACTTTATTCTCCTTTTTTTCTGAACACTATGCCTTTATTAATGCTTCCTAAGATTTCATGAGCTGTTTTGGCAGCAGTTTCACACAAAGATAGGAGCTTGGAGTCTACCAAGATTCCTAACACTTTGGAACAGGAATTATTCTCACTCTACATCTCCTCTGTTTTGTATTTGTACAGACTAAAAAATAATGCAAAATGCAGGACTTTCCACTGGCTCTGTTAAATTTCATTTTGTTGTTTTGGGTGCTTCATTTTATTCTGTTGCAATCTTTCAAAAACCGGATGCTGTGAAGGAAGTAACTAACCCACATAGTGACCAGAAACACCTGGGAGAGTGAAAACTGCTGAACTTTGGATACAGAGAGGCTTGCTGTGAAATCTCCTTTGGCCTTTAAATAACTGTTGACCTTGGGCAACTAGTTAACTCTTCCTTTAAAGTGGTTAATAATACACTACTCTCCCCCAGGGAGAGTGTTACAACAACTGCAAGTTCTTTCAATATTCCCAAATGGAATTTCTTTGGGTCTGGTGGATTGAATTCAATTAAATGGATTAGGCCTCTCTATCTTCTTACCTGTCTTAAAACTTAATTACCTGTTAACTATTTTGGACTATCTTTTTTATCATGCTAAAGATCAATTTCTTGATAGAGAAGGCCAATGTGAAATAGGACTCTTATTTATCAACATTATACCCTATGCCCCAGGGAGTGGCCTATCCCTCTCATTTCTGCTTATTCCAAACACATCCAAAGTACCTTTGAAAAAAATTGCACAATATCTTGTGGCGAGCTCCAGTGTTGTCTTGGAAAAAAAATCACTGAACAGGAATCAAGCCTTGCACCCTAATCCCAGGTCTTTTTTTATTTGACTTTACACAAGCCATGTAACCCCTCTGGGTCTCAGATTGATTTCAAATGATTGCTAAAATCGTTCATGCTGACATTCTTAGATTCTATGAACTAGTCCATTCAGATCTATTCTTGTGTCAGGAGAATGTCCACTTCCTGACATTCTCCAAGCCCACCAGGCTTCAGCCCTCTTAGCAATCTCAGCCCTGTCCTGGCCCCTGTTTCCCAGAGGATCTCTCTGGAAGGCTGGACATGCTTGCATCCCTTTTTCTTCTCAAGAGTCTCAGTGAGTGTTGCTCCCATAATTCCTCTTCTTAAGAGGAAACAATGTTTCTTAAAAGTGAGTTAGGGTGTTCAGTGTGAAGGCCTAGTTCAGCAAACATTTACTGAGTTCCAACAACTAT